>NC_056437.1:69957417-70069917 GCF_018296145.1 Oncorhynchus tshawytscha
GGCTATTTGGACATAAATGATGGACTTTATGGAACAAATCAGTCATTTATTGTCGAACTGGCATTACTGGGAGTGCCTTCTGATGAAGATCATCAAAGGTAAGTGAATATTTATAGTGTTATTTCTAACTTCTGTTGACTCCAAATGGCGGATATTTCTCTGGCTGGATTGGGCTCTGAGCGCTCAGATTATCAGATAATGCTTTTTCCGTAAAGTTTTTAAATAATCTGACACAGCGGTTGCATTAAGGAGAAGTCTATCTTTAATTCTGTGAATAACACTTGTATCTTTTATCAATGTTTATTATGAGTATTTCTGCAAAATCACTGGATGTTTTGGAATCAAAACATTACTGCATGTAACGTGCCAATGTAAACTGAGATTTTTGGATATAAATATGCACATTATCGAACAAAACATACATTTATTTATTTATTTATTTATTTTACCTTTATTTAACCAGGTAGGCAAGTTGAGAACAAGTTCTCATTTACAATTGCGACCTGGCCAAGATAAAGCAAAGCAGTTCGACAGATACAACGACACAGAGTTACACATGGAGTAAAACAAACATACAGTCAATAATACAGTATAAACAAGTCTATATACAATGTGAGCAAATGAGGTGAGAAGGGAGGTAAAGGCTAAAAAGGCCATGGTGGCAAAGTAAATACAATATAGCAAGTAAAACACTGGAATGGTAGTTTTGCAATGGAAGAATGTGCAAAGTAGAAATAAAAATAATGGGGTGCAAAGGAGCAAAATAAATAAATAAATAAAAATTAAAAGGAGAGGCGGCCAAAGAAATAATTGGTTTTGGGGGTGACTAGAGACATATACCTGCTGGAGCATGTGCTACAGGTGGGAGATGCTATGGTGACCAGCGAGCTGAGATAAGGGGGGACTTTACCTAGCAGGGTCTTGTAGATGACATGGAGCCAGTGGGTTTGGCGACGAGTATGAAGCGAGGGCCAGCCAACGAGAGCGTACAGGTCGCAATGGTGGGTAGTATATGGGGCTTTGGTGACAAAACGGATTGCACTGTGATAGACTGCATCCAATTTGTTGAGTAGGGTATTGGAGGCTATTTTGTAAATGACATCGCCAAAGTCGAGGATTGGTAGGATGGTCAGTTTTACAAGGGTATGTTTGGCAGCATGAGTGAAGGATGCTTTGTTGCGAAATAGGAAGCCAATTCTAGATTTAACTTTGGATTGGAGATGTTTGATATGGGTCTGGAAGGAGAGTTTACAGTCTAACCAGACACCTAAGTATTTGTAGTTGTCCACGTATTCTAAGTCAGAGCCGTCCAGAGTAGTTGGACAGGCGGGTAGGTGCAGGTAGCGATCGGTTGAAGAGCATGCATTTAGTTTTACTTGTATTTAAGAGCAATTTAAGGCCACGGAAGGAGAGTTGTATGGCATTGAAGCTTGCCTGGAGGGTTGTTAACACAGTGTCCAAAGAAGGGCCGGAAGTATACAGAATGGTGTTGTCTGCGTAGAGGTGGATCAGAGACTCACCAGCAGCAAGAGCGACCTCATTGATGTATACAGAGAAGAGAGTCGGTCCAAGAATTGAACCCTGTGGCACCCCCATAGAGACTGCCAGAGGTCCGGACAGCAGACCCTCCGATTTGACACACTGAACTCTATCAGAGAAGTAGTTGGTGAACCAGGCGAGGCAATCATTTGAGAAACCAAGGCTGTCGAGTCTGCCAATGAGGATGCGGTGATTGACAGAGTCGAAAGCCTTGGCCAGATCAATGAATACGGCTGCACAGTAATGTTTCTTATCGATGGCGGTTAAGATATCGTTTAGGACCTTGAGCGTGGCTGAGGTGCACCCATGACCAGCTCTGAAACCAGATTGCATAGCAGAGAAGGTATGGTGAGATTCGAAATGGTCGGTAATCTGTTTGTTGACTTGGCTTTCGAAGACCTTAGAAAGGCACGGTAGGATAGATATAGGTCTGTAGCAGTTTGGGTCAAGAGTGTCCCCCCCTTTGAAGAGGGGGATGACCGCAGCTGCTTTCCAATCTTTGGGAATCTCAGACGACACGAAAGAGAGGTTGAACAGGCTAGTAATAGGGGTGGCAACAATTTCGGCAGATAATTTTAGAAAGAAAGGGTCCAGATTGTCTAGCCCGGCTGATTTGTAGGGGTCCAGATTTTGCAGCTCTTTCAGAACATCAGCTGAATGGATTTGGGAGAAGGAGAAATGGGAAGGCTTGGGTGAGTTGCTGTTGGGGGTGCAGTGCTGTTGACCGGGGTAGGAGTAGCCAGGTGGAAAGCATGGCCAGCTGTAGAAAAATGCTTATTGAAATTCTCAATTATGGTGGATTTATCAGTGGTGACAGTGTTTCCTATCTTCAGAGCAGTGGGCAGCTGGGAGGAGGTGTTCTTATTCTCCATGGACTTTACAGTGTCCCAGAACTTTTTTGAGTTAGTGTTGCAGGAAGCAAATTTCTGCTTGAAAAAGCTAGCCTTGGCTTTTCTAACTGCCTGTGTATAATGGTTTCTAGCTTCCCTGAACAGCTGCATATCACGGGGGCTGTTCAATGCTAATGCAGAACGCCATAGGATGTTTTTGTGTTAGTTAAGGGCAGTCAGGTCTGGGGAGAACCAAGGGCTATATCTGTTCCTGGTTCTAAATTTCTTGAATGGGGCATGTTTATTTAAGATGGTTAGGAAGGCATTTAAAAAAAATATCCAGGCATCCTCTACTGACGGGATGAGATCAATATCCTTCCAGGATACCCCGGCCAGGTCGATTAGAAAGGCCTGCTCGCAGAAGTGTTTCAGGGAGCGTTTTACAGTGATGAGTGGAGGTCGTTAGACCGCTGACCCATTACAGATGCAGGCAATGAGGCAGTGATCGCTAAGATCTTGGTTGAAGACAGCAGAGGTGTATTTAGAGGGGAAGTTGGTTAGGATGATATCTATGAGGGTGCCCGTGTTTAAGGCTTTGGGGAGGTACCTGGTAGGTTCATTGATAATTTGTGTGAGATTGAGGGCATCAAGTTTAGATTGTAGGATGGCTGGGGTGTTAAGCATGTTCCAGTTTAGGTCGCCTAGCAGCACGAACTCTGAAGATAGATGGGGGGCAATCAGTTCACATATGGTGTCCAGAGCACAGCTGGGGGCAGAGGGTGGTCTATAGCAGGCGGCAACGGTGAGAGACTTGTTTTTAGAGAGGTGGATTTTTAAAAGTAGAAGTTCAAATTGTTTGGGTACAGACCTGGATAGTAGGACAGAACTCTGCAGGCTATCTTTGCAGTAGATTGCAACACCGCCCCCTTTGGCAGTTCTATCTTGTCTGAAAATGTTGTAGTTTGGAATTAAAATTTCTGAATTTTTGGTGGTCTTCCTAAGCCAGGATTCAGACACAGCTAGAACATCCGGGTTGGCAGAGTGTGCTAAAGCAGTGAATAGAACAAACTTAGGGAGGAGGCTTCTAATGTTAACATGCATGAAACCAAGGCTATTACGGTTACAGAAGTCATCAAAAGAGAGCGCCTGGGGAATAGGAGTGGAGCTAGGCACTTCAGGGCCTGGATTCACCTCTACATCGCCAGAGGAACATAGGAGGAGTAGAATAAGGGTACGGCTAAAAGCTATGAGAATTGGTCGTCTAGATCGTCTGGAACATAGAGTAAAAGGAGGTTTCTGGGGGCGGTAAAATAGCATCAAGGTATAATGTACAGACAAAGGTATGGTAGTATGTGAATACAGTGGAGGTAAACCTAGGTATTGAGTGATGAAGAGAGAGATATTGTCTCTAGAAACATCATTGAAACCAGGAGATGTCATTGCATGTGTGGGTGGTGGAACTAATAGGTTGGATAAGGTATAGTGAGCAGGACTAGAGGCTCTACAGTGAAATAAGCCAATAAACACTAACAAGAACAGCAATGGACAAGACATATTGACATTAAGGAGAGGCATGCTTAGTCGAGTGATCAAAAGGTCCAGTGAGTGGAGAGGTTGGTTGGGGGTCACGGCGATTTAGACAGCTAGCCAGGCCATCGGTAGCAAGCTAGCATAGGATGGAGGTCTGTTGTTAGCCACCTCTTGCGTTCCGTCAGTAGATTAGTGGGGTTCCGTGTGGTAGAGGGGATTAATCCAAATCACACAACAACAACAAAAATAAAAACAATAGATATAGTTATAGAGGCCCAAGAAGAAAACATAATAATAATAAAAATAAATAAATTGTCCGATTGTCTATTCAGATAGCAGCCGGTAAGACAGCTAACGGTTAGCAGGCCCGCCTATGGGCGTTCAGGTAACGTCGCGACGGAGGAGCCAGCCGGATCTCCTTCGGGTAGATAACGTCGGCAGTCCAGTTGTGAAGGCCCGGTGGGGCTCCGCGTAGGCAGTAAAACGGGTCCGGATAGGTGACTGCAGCCCAGGAGTGATTGATGGAACTCAGGAGTGATTGACGGAGCTGGCTAGCTCCGGAATAATTGATGTTTGCTCCGGAATTGACGAAGGCCGATAGTCACACGGATAGCAGCTAGCTAGCTGTGAGATCCGGGTATGAATGTCCAGAGAGCAGTCGAAATCCAGGGACATGGAGAGAAAAATTGGTCCGGTATGTTCCGTTCCGAGCCATGCTGCGCCGTACAGAACTGGCGATAGATTTTCGAGCTAAAGGATAGCTGATGACCACAAACCGTGGTTAGCTGAATACTAACGATTTGCCAGTAAAGAAGCTAACTAGCTTCTGAACTAGCTTCTGATTAGCTTCTGGATTAGCTTCTGGCTAGTTTCAGGCTAGCTTCTTGGAGTTTCTGGCTAGCTTCATGGAGGATTACAGATTTGAGGTAAATAATACTTTTTTATAAATATAAATTGGTGAGGCGGGTTGCAGGAGAGTGTTTTGAAGATGAGTTGATGGAAAATAAAAAATAAAATGTATGTGAAAAAAGTTGTAAATATATATATATATATACAGGACACGACAAGACGAGGACAAAAGACGTCTGAACTGCTATGCCACCTTGGAGTAATGACATGTATTGTGTAACATGATGTCCTATGAGTGTCATCTGATGAAGATCATCAAAGGTTAGTGATTAATTTGATCTATATTATTGCTTTTTGTGACTCCTATCTTTGGCTGGGAAAATGGTTGTGTTTTTTGACTTGGCGGTGATCTAACATAATCATATGTTGTGCTTTCGCTGTAAAGCATTTTGTAATCGGACATGATGGGTAGATTAACAAGAAGTTTATATTTCATTTGCTGTATTGGACTTGTTAATGTGTGAAAGTTACATATTTAAAAAAAATATTTTGCAATTTTGCGCATTGCCTTTTCAGTGGAATGTTGTCGAGGGGTTCCGCTAGCGGAATGCCTGCGCTAGAAAGGTTAATTAAATAAAGGTGAACAAATGTATTTACATCAGCCCTTTGATTACAATGAAGAGCAAGACTTGCCGCTCTGTTCTGGGCCAGATGTAGCTTAACTAGGTCTTTCCTTTCAGCTCTGGACCACACAACTGGACAATAATCAAGATTAGACAAAACTAGAGCCTGCAGAACTTTCTTTTTGGAGTGTGGTGTCAAAAAAGCAGAGTATCTCCTTGTTATGGACAGCCCTCTCCCCATTTTTACAACTATTGAATCTATATATTTTGACCATGACAGTATACACTCTAAGATAACGGCAAGTAATTTAGTCTCCTCAACTTGTTCAACAGCCACACCATTCATTACCAGATTCAACTGAGGTCTAGAATATAGGATATGATTTGTACCAAATACAATGCTCTAAGTTTTTGTTAAGGCTGGGCGCTGCTGGTGAAGAAGACAGGTGCAGGAGAGCAGAGAGTTGTGAAACAAGCGCACACTTTATTTGGCAGGAAAAGTGTACAGCGCGAGACATCACAACCTGAATAAGGTTTTTAACAAACAAACCATCTACGTGTACACAATACACGAACAAACCAGCTATAACGCGAAACACCACGTAAACACAAAACAATTTCACACAAAGACATGGAGGGGAACAGAGGAATAAATACATGCAGTGTGATTAGGGAATGCAAACCAGTTGTGAAGGAAACAAGACAAAACAAATGGAAAATGAAAAGTGGATCGGCGATGGCTAGAAGGCCGGTGACGTCGACCGCCAAACGCCGCCCGAACAAGGAGAGGGACCGACTTCGGCGGAAGTCGTGACAGAATGTTTTGTTTATGTGAAAAGAAATAGAGCCACAATAAAGTATTGTTGGACAGACTATATTTAGTTGAAAAAAATAATAACAATACATCGGAATATGTTTATTGCCTCTTAAGTGATGAGAGCAATGTTTTAAAAAAATTGGGGAAAGAAATGTGGCATGTTATGCAGCTTGAAAATGGCATGTTATGCAGCTTGAGTAAACAAATGTGATGTGACGTGTAGTTACATAGAAAAGTAGTTTTCTTTTAAAAAGTATACAGTATGTTCATTAAAAGTAGTTAAACCTACGTCCCGGTTTGTCACTATATAAGGAACAAACATAACACATACAAGTTTCAGCTGTACAAATGGTGCTACAGAATGACCTACCGGTGACTCTTAGCACACCATCTCACAGCCCTCTCTCAGAGACAATCTCTGTAGATTGTTTGCTCGGGACCAGGTTGCCAGGTGCCTTCTTAACACACCGTGGGGTCAAAGGCAGTCATCTCAGGTTCCAGATCCCCAATTCCTTAAGTCCTCTCCAAGCAGTTGCAGAGAGAGCATCAAGCTTCTACACCTCTGCCCTGCCCAACATAACTGGAGTCATTCACATACAGTGCCTTTCACATTTTGTTGTGTTACAAAGTTTTACCCAACAGTGTATATATGGAGTGTGCAACTCTCTTAATTTTTATAGCTTGTAGTTTATTCGCCGTTAGTCAACACCTCTACATAAAATGTTTTTTTTTTTCTGGGTGTGCGCCACCTCATGTTTTTTTATTACAAGGTGGGATTGAAATAGATGTAATTGTAATACAAATCACATAATATGTTCTATAGACTCACTCTGTGTGAAATAATAGTGGTTGACATGATTTTATTCATCGTTCCCCCATATATACAACATCTGTAAGGTCCCTCAGTCAAGTACTGAATTTCAACACAGATTTAGCTACATAGACCAGAGAGATTTTTTGAAATTCCTCATAAAGAAGGTCAGTGATTGGTAGATGGGTAATAACAAACAAATCAGACATTGAATATATCTTTAAGCATGGTCATGTTAATAAATATGCTGTGGACGATGTATTAAACCACCCAGACACATCAACGAGGCAGTTGTCCTTCTGAACGGAGCTGCAGGACAGGAAGGAAACTGCTTAGGGATTGGTGATTTTAAAACATCTACAGAGCTACAGCTACAGGCTGTGATGGGAGAAAACTGAAAATGGATCAACAACATTGTAGGGACTCCACAATTTTGAAAATAATAATAGAAATATATAGAATAAAAATATTCCAAAAACATGCATATGTTTGCAACAAGGCACTAAAGTAATACTGGGGGAAAAAACACAGGAAAGGAATACACTTTTTGGCATAAATGCAAAGCCTTGTGTTTGGGACAAATAGAACACAACACATCACTGAGTAACTTCCTCCTTATTTTCAAGTGTGGTAGTGGCTGCATCATGGTATGGATATGCTTGCACAGGCAAAATCCTATGATGGCTATTATATAAATATTTGTGCCTAAAGGCGTGTCCACAGCCATTTCTCACATAATTAATTTTATCGACACAAAAAGATCAGACCAGGTCAATTGTACCGAAACTTCCTATTTCCATCACAGCAGTCATGATTTCTTTTATATACTGTATGACGTTACTCACATGAAAACTGTGGAAACTTGGTTATTAGCTAGGTTTCCATCTAATTGGCGACAGATTATCATGAGAATATTCTAAAATAGGCTAAATAAATTATGCGCATTTTACCCAGTTGTAGGCCTCTGTTTCCACCAAAATGACTTGTTGTGGATAGAAAATCAGTGTGTGATGTAGTGCACGCAAAATGTACTCTTTCGCATAAGTGTTCATGTACCAAATACAAATCTAAAGTTCAATGTGTTTCCATCGCATTTTCAACTTTTTGGTCACAAAAACTGTTTAGTTAAATAGCAAAAAAATACTCTGGTCGTGGCACCTGCGCTCCAGCCAATAGCTCGCAGAAAGGTACAGTGCAATATTTATTGGAAAGCAGCATCAAGCTCTTCACCGTGAACTTTCACCACTCTGTGAAGTTCATCATAACTTATTTCGTCTGTAGCCTAATGAACTGCATGTTTTCCCAAGTTGAAATGGGAGGACAAAACACCATATTATCGGTTGACTCCAAATGTACTTCGTATGATGGTTATTACGGCAACTGCAATGAAGAGGTGGCTCCGGGATGCTGGCTTTCTAGGCAGAGTTGCAAAGAAAAAGCCTCAGACTGGCCACTAAAAAGAAAAGATTAAGATGGGCAAAAGAACACAGACACTGGACAGAGGAACTCTGCCTAGAAGGCCAGCATCCCGGAGTCGCCTCTTCACTGATGACGTTGAGACTTGTGTCCTCCTGCTTAGTTGTGCACCGGAGCCTCCCACTCCTCTTTCTATTCTGGTTAAAGCCAGTTTGCACTGTTCTGCGAAGGGAGTAGTACACCGCGTTGTACGAGATCTTCAGAGAAAAGTTTCAGAGAAGTTCTTTGTTTCTGGCCATTTTAAGCCTGTAATTGAACCCACAAATGCTGTTGCTCCAGATACTCAACTAGTCTAAAGAAGGCCAGTTTTATTGCTTCTTTAATCAGAACAATAGTTTTCAGCTGTGCTGACATAATTGCAAAAGGGATTTCTACTGATCAATTAGCCTTTTAAAATGATAAACTTGGATTAGCTAACACAACATGCCATTGGAACACAGGTGTGATGGTTGCTGATAATGGGCCTCTGTACGCCTAAGTAGATATTCCATAAAATAAATCTGCTGTTTCCAGCTACAATAGTCATTTACAACATTAATGATGTCTAAACTGTATTTCTGATCAATTTGACGTTATGTTGATGGCAAATTGTTTTTGTTTTTCTTTCAAAACAAGGACATTTCTAAGAGACCCCAAACTTTTGAACGGTAGTGTATATATTGTTATTCCATTCCTTTACTTAGATTTGTGTGTATTAGGTAGTTGTTGTGGAATTGTTAGATTACATGTTAAATATTTCTGCACTGTCGGAACTAAAAGCACAAGCATTTCGCTACACTCGCAATAACATCTGCGAACCATGTGTATGTGACCAATGAAATTTGATTTGATTACGAAAAGTCTTTGACCACACTGTGTTGTTAATTTGGTGAGTATAAACTCATGCATTTTACAAAAAAATCCCCAAATATAAATACCAGTGCAGCCAAGATATACAAGTGATAGCCTCCGATCTGACAAAATGACACACTGCTCAACTCAGCTCTGCCATCGACCGATGTAGCATCCACAGTTACAACCAATAGGCGGAACTAACAGACCAATATATGGACAAATTTCATCCGAATAGTTTGCAACGCAAACTCCATAGCCTTTCAAAATGGATTTACAATTGTTCCACTGCACCGCACGCAAACACACACACACTTAATAATTATTATGTTTTACATTTTTATTATATCTTTATTTAACTAGGCAAGTCAGTAAAGAACAAATTCTTATTTTCAATGACTGCCTAGGAACAGTGGGTTAACTGCCTTGTTCAGGGGCAAAACGACAGATTTTTACCTTGTCAGCTCGGGGATTCGATCTTGCAACCTTCCGGTTACTAGTCCAATGCTCTACCTGCCGCCCCGCTACCTGCCAAAATATTATTACACACATATACACTGAGTGTACAAAACGTTAAGAACCTGGTGAATCCAGATGAAAGCTATGATCCCTTATTGATCCACTTCAATCAGTGTAGATGAAGGGGAGGAAATAGGTTAAAGAATGATTTTTAAGCCTTGAGACAAACGAGACATGGGTTGTGAATGTGTGCCATTCAGAGGGTGAATGGGCAAGGCAAAAGATTGAGGTGCCTTTGAACGGGATGTGGTGGTATGTGCCAGGCGCACCGCTTTGTGTCAGAACTGCAACGCTGCTGGGTTTTTATGCTCAACAGTTTCCTTTGTGTATCAAGAATGGTCCACCACTCAAAGAACAACCAGCCAACTTGACACAACTGTGGGAAGCATTGGAGTCAACATGAGCCAGCATCCCTGTGGAACACCTTCGACACCTTGAAGAGTCCATGGCCCGACGAAGTGAGGCTGTTCTGAAGGCAAAAGGGGGGAAGTGAGGCTGTTCTGAAGGCAAAAGGGGGAAGTGAGGCTGTTCTGAAGGCAAAAGGGGGAAGTGAGGCTGTTCTGAAGGCAAAAGGGGGAAGTGAGGCTGTTCTGAAGGCAAAAGGGGGAAGTGAGGCTGTTCTGAAGGCAAAAGGGGGAAGTGAGGCTGTTCTGAAGGCAAAAGGGGGGAAGTGAGGCTGTTCTGAAGGCAAAAGGGGGGAAGTTGTTTCTAATGTTTGGTATACTCAGTGTATAAAACAAATTAGGTTCTAATGAAATGTCCATATCAAGAATTGAAACGACTGGAAAATGCAGTTCACAACATCATAAAAGTGTCTCATCAAAACAACATTTGAGCTTGATAAATCAAATGCATCAAAGGGATGTCGTATATTGTCATGTTCATTCAACAGTAGCATAAGCCACAAATTGCAAAGGAAAATGCATTTATGCCTACCTTGACTTGTAAATGAAGTCCATTGGTCTGTCCTTCAGGATGAACCTCTCGGTGAGAACGCTTTAGAAGTCTTCTTTATTTCCTTTTGAGTTTGAAAGTTTTATGTCTCGATTGACGCGAGGGGCAAGGATGACAAAATAGTCAAACCTGGATTTCATTTGAACACTGAGATTGTCCAAAATGTCGAAAAACATTCCTTTCATTGGCTGTCTCCTTCGGATTGCTGTGTCTGTCAGTCCAAGTGTGGTGCATTTCTCCTCAAACCAATCATAGAAAGTGTCCAAGTCTTGTCTCAGGGCGTCCACAGGTGTTTTCGTGTCGCTGATATGTACACAGCAGAGCCCCATGTCCATTATTTTATTCTGGAGAACACAAAAGAGTGCATCATTTTCTCAGAAAATCTCCCCATAGATGGGTGAAGGATTTGACCGTCAGGTATCATATCTGGAGACCATCAGCAGCATGGTCAGGAAGGGCAGGTGTTGGTCTCCCACTCTGATTTATACCAAGTTGTCCTTGGAAATCCAACTTGGAATATTGTTTGAGGTCCAGTCCATTTGTCAGGTTGTTTTTGCTAGCTAGTTAGTTTCATTCAGTTCCAAGGATGCGAGCGTCAAATTATACCGACCAAAAATATAAACACAACCTGTAACAATTTCTATGTTTTTACTGAGTTGCAGTTCATATAAGGAAATCAATAATTTGAAATAAATTCACTAGGCCCGCATATTCAATGGGTTTCACATGACTGGGCAGGGGCAGGGGCCCTGGGAGGGCATAGGCCTATTGCCGTGGAACTATTCAGCCAATAATATTTCTCAAATACCGGAGTATGTGCGTTGAAAAATACTTTTATTACAATATAACAAAAGCCGAGCTGATTCATGAAGCAACTCCCTTTCCGATCTTCTCATACATTTTTCCTCCTTACGTCACATTCATAGTAACTCCTCTTAATGGCTCATCCCCTCAGACATTTAGCCACCATTATCTTATTGCCTTGCACTAATTTTAGTTTGGTGTCATATTAGGGCATGGAACCCGTAGAGCCACAGCAAGAGTTCAAAAAGACAGACCTGTTCTCGACTAAGACAGGTGCATACATGTAGGACCCGAGCAACAGTCCTTTGTACTTTACAGAAATAACCAGATGTGTCATCCTGCTAACTCCTCTGAAAGGGACACCCATGTTCTGGAGAAGAAAACAATGGGTGTAACCATAGCATCAGTACATAGTAGGTCATTACACAGTTACAGGAATAACCAGTTGTGTTCAACCTCCAGACATGGGCATGTCTAATGGTGTCTAATGACCCAGAGCACATATAGAGTGCACCCATTTTACTAGCTCTGAAAACAAGACAAGACAAATGGAAAATGAAAAATTGATTGGCGTTGGCTAGAAGACCGGCAACGTCGGCTGCCGAGCACCGCCCGAACAAGGAGAGGCATTGACTTCGACAGAAGTCACGACAACACCTGCCAGGTGGATTGATTATCTTGGCAAAGGAGAAATGCACACTTAAAGGGATGCAAACAAATTTGTGCTCAGAATTCGAGAGAAATAACCTTTTTGTGCATATGAACATTTTCTGGGATCTTTTATTTCAGCTCATGAAACATGGGACCAACACTTTACATTTTGCATTGATATTTTTGTTCAGTATTTGTAGACATGTCCAAATGTGCAGAGCTTACCCACACAATATGTTTAGGCAATGAGCAAAATATGAAATCATCTCAATGCAACGAATGATGCTAGGCAAAGCAGCGAAGCTGATACTGACCCTGTTCATAGACAGTGACTGGAGTAGGGAATGGTCGCGTGCGTCAACGATTTGAATGGATGGGCATGCATACCCTGGAACCTTTCCTGAGGTCTTTGATGCAGTTTTAGGACATTTTTTGATTGTGAGCATAAAGACCACTAGAATCATTGAGAATGTAATTTTATTGTGTTAGATTATTACAGTGGATGCACTGTCTAGCCTGCCTATCCTGACTGCACGTCACGGTGTATATCCAATGTCTCAACATGGATAGTCAACAGAGTAAATGGAAAAGTTGAAGTGACAACGTTTGATCGCCACAAAATCATGTTCACGTCAGTCTCACTCTTCTGTCTTCAGCCCCCCTGCGTCGTTCCGCAAGCTGCCGTGTCTCCACTAGAGGAGGATCTTCCATCCACCTCTCAACCACAGGAGAAACCACACTCTTTAACTAAAGGTCATTTTATTGCGTTCCATTTAATTGTGTTTCTTTCTAATAACTTGGCGTCAACAACATGTCTCTTAAATGCAATAAGTAAAGACTCATAAATGCATATACGAATGCTCATAGGCTTTTTACCTCGGGAATAACCTCCCCTTAATATCAGAATAACTTCCCCCTAATATCCATACAAGGTCCCCCAGTATCACCATAATGTCCCCATAACATCCCCATATCGTCCCCATAACACCCCTCTAATATTCCTATAATGTCCCCATAACATCCCCATAACACTCCTCTAATACTCCTATAATGTCCCCATAATATCACCTTAGCCTCACAACTGTTTCTTAATATAATGCCTTTGCCATGGCCCCTGGATAGTATTGTTAAAAGCCAATGAGAAAATGTTTCTGCAGTTATAGATCACAGCCACACGGGGGTGCCACCCCCTCATATTTGTCAGGGTCCTTGCACTACAGGTGAAAATAATATTTACATTTTCCCACGACTAGGTGACTGACGGTCAGTGCAAACCTCTATAATACAGTACAAATTATTGGGAAAGGTGAGGGGTCAACAACTGTGTTTAGTACTTCCACTTGACACTCCCTCTTACTGTAAAGGCAAGGCTAAACATGACCAGGGATGAGTTGATTAACTTTTTAAATGTAATTTATTTCACCAGGTAGACAAGTTCTCATTTACAAATGCGACCTGGCCAAGATAAAGCAAAGCAGTGTGACACAAACAACAACACAGAGTTACACAAACAACAACACAGAGTTACACATGGAATAAACAAACATACAGTCAATAATACAATAGAAAAAGTATATTTTTATTTTACTAGGCAAGTCAGTTAAGAACAAATTCTTATTTTCAATAACGGCCTAGGAACAGTGGGTTAACTGCCTGTTCAGGGGCAGAAAGACAGATTTGTACCTTGTCAGCTCGGGGGTTTGAACTTGCAACCTTCCTGTTGCTAGTCCAACGCTCTAGCCACTAGGCTACCCTGCTGCCCCCGCTATATACTGTACAAGTTGAGAGCAAGTTCTCATTTACAATTGTGACCTGGCCAAGATAAAGCAAAGCAGTTCGACACATACAACGACACAGAGTTACACATGGAGTAAAACAAACATACAGTCAATAATACAGTAGAAACAAGTCTATATACGATGTGAGCAAATGAGGTGAGATAATGGAGGTAAAGGCAAAAAAAGGCCATGGTGGCAAAGAAAATACAATATAGCAAGTAAAACACTGGAATGGTAGATTTGCAGTGGAAGAATGTGCAAAGTAGAAATAAAAATAATGGGGTGCAAAGGAGCAAAATAAATAAAATAAATAAAATAAATACAGACACTGTCACCACCGATAAATCTGGGATAATTGAGAATTTCAATAAGCATTTTTCTACGGCTGGCCATGCTTTCCACCTGGTTACCCCTACCCCGGTCAACAGCCCTGCGCCCCCCATCAGCTATCTGGATTTGGGTGAGGGAGAAATGGGGGAGGTTTGGGCAAGTTGCTGTGGGGGGCGCAGGGCTGTTGACCGGGGTAGGGGTAACCAGGTGGAAAGCATGGCCAGCCGTAGAAAAATGCTTATTGAAATTCTCAATTATCCCAGATTTATCGGTGGTGACAGTGTTTCCTAGCCTCAGTGCAGGTGGCAGCTGGGAGGAGATGCTCTTATTCTCCATGGACTTTACAGTGTCCCATAACTTTTTGGAGTTTGTGCTACAGGATGCAAATTCTGTTTAAAAAGCTAGCCTTTGCTTTCCTAACTGCCTGTATATTGGTTCCTCACTTCCCTGAAAAGTTGCATATTGCGGAGGCTATTCGATGCTAGTGCAGTACGCCACAGGATGTATTTGTGCTGGTCAAGGGCAGTCAGGTCTGGAGTGAACCAAGGGCTATATCTGTTCCTTGTTCTACATTTTTTGAATGGGGTATGCTTATTTAAGATGGTGAGGAAAGCATTTTTATAAAATATCCAGGCATCCTCTACTGATGGAATGAGGTCAATTTCCTTCCAGGATACCCAGGCCAGATCGATTAGAAAGGCCTGCTCGCTGAAGTGTTTTAGGGAGCGTTTGACAGGCTAGTAATGAGGGGTGGTCGTTTGACTGCAGACCCATTACGGATGCAGGCAATGAGGCAGTGATCGCTGAGATCCTGGTTGAAGACAGTAGAGGTGTATTTGGAGGGCAGGTTGGTTAGGATGATATCTATGAGGGTGCCCGTGATTACGGATTTGGGGTTGTACCTGGTAGGTTCATTGATAATTTGTGTGAGATTGAGGGCATCAATGTCAGATTGTAGGCTGGCCAGGGTGTTAAGCATGCCCCAGTTTAGGTCACCTAGCAGCACGAGCTCTGAAGATAGATGGGGGCAATCAATTCACATATGGTGTCCAGGGCACAGCTGGGGGCAGAAGGTGGTCTATAGCAAGTGCCAATGGTGAGAGACTTGTTTTTGGAAAGGTGTTTTTTTTTTTCAAGTAGAAGCTCAAATTGTTTGGGCACAGACCTGGATAGTAAGACAGAACTCTGCAGGCTAACTCTGCAGACTCTGCAGGCTAACTCTGTAGATTGCAACTCCGCCCCCTTTGGCAGTTCTTTCTTGTCGGAAAATGTTATAGTTAGGGATAAAAATTTCAGGGTTTTTGGTGGTCTTCCTAAGCCAGGATTCACACACAGCTAGGACATCCGTGTTGGCTGAGTGTGCTAAGGCAGTGAATAAAACAAACTTGGGGAGGAGGCTTCTAATGTTAACATGCAAGAAACCGAGGCTTTTACGGTTACAGAAGTCAACTAATGGGAGCGCCTGGAGAATGGGAGTGGAGCTAGGCACTGCAGGGCCTGATTAACCTCTACATCACCAGAATAACAGAGGAGGAGTAGGATAAGGGCACGGCTAAAGGCTATGATGACTGGTCGTATAATACTTTCGGAACAGAGAGTAAAAGGAGCAGGTTTCTGGGCACGGTAGAATAGATTCAAGGCACAATGTACAGACAAAGGTATGGTAGGATGTGAATACAGTTGAGGTAAACCTATGCATTGAGCGACGATGAGAGAGATATTGTCTCTAGAAACATAATTTAAACCAGGTGAGGTCACCACATGTGTGGGAGGTGGAACTAAAGGGTTAACTACGGTATATTGAGCAGGGTTAGAGGCTCTACAGTGAAATAAGGTAATAATTACTAACCAAAACAGCGATGGACACGGCATATTGACATTAGTGCGAGGCATGCGTAGCCGGGTGATCATAGGGATCCAGTGAGAGGCTTGGCGGGCCGGCGATTCAGGCAGCTAGCAAGCCGGGGATATCAAGCTAGCAGAAGGGCCTTAGAGGGATGTCGCGACGGAAGAAGTTAGTTGTAGCCCCCTCGTGCTGTTGCGTTGGCAGACCAGTTGTTGTGGATCCACAGGGCTCAGTGTGGTAAAAGGGTCCAGGCCAATTGGCAAAATAGGTATCGTGGCCAAAGAATTTGTCCGATGGGCCTCTTAAGCTAACAGTCCGATATGCTCTAGTCAGCTAGCGGGCCACGGCTAGCAGATGTGCATTCAGGGGTAGTCGTGACAGAGGAGCCAGTTGAAAAGCCCCCTCGGATGAATTACGTCGGTAGTCCAGTCGTGAAGGGTCGGCGGGCCAATTGGCAAAATAGTTATTGTAGCCCAAGGAGTGACTGATGGACCTCTTCGGCCAACCGGGAGATGGGCCTAGCAAAGGCTAGCTCCAGGCTAATTGGCTCTTGCTTTGGGACAGAGACGTTAGCCAGGAGTGGCCACTCCGATAGCAACTAGCTAGCTGCGATGATCCAGGTGAAAAAGTTCAGAGATTGCTGTAGGTGTCCGGAGATATGGAGAAAAATAAGTCAAATTTGCTCTGGTTTGAGTCGCGCTGCGCAGACTGGTAAAAGTTGTCCGGGCTAAAGGTAGCTGATGACCGCTAGCATTGGCTAGCTGACTACTAGCTAGTAGCTAGTTAGCTGGCTAGCTCCTGTTGGGGGTTCCGATTCAACGTTAAGAAAATAGCAGATCCATACCACATTGGGTGAGGCAGATTGCAGGAGAGTATGTTGAAGTTGAGGTTAAGAAAAACATTGGAAATATATGCGAAGAAAAAATATATAAAAAGATATATACACGAAATAAACACGGGACACGACAAGACAAGGACAACAGACGTCTGACTGCTAAGCCTTGAGAAACAACTTGAATAATAAACACTTTTGATAATCAACGCTTGCAATACCTATGCTCAGATTTACTTTTGCTGTCAATTAAGTGTAAATCACTAGAAACATTTCCAAACGCAATTAGTAATAAATTACCCATAGGACCTGATGTAATGTACATGTACAGTATGAAGTGTATGTGTTGAAGGTATTGGATTTAATTATGGGTGCTATTCATACTGCATTCCCTTGAATGGTGAACATTTCATTAAACTCAATCTGAATTCTTATTAACACCCAAATCAAGTCAACAGGACTGACTGTTCCCACCTACTAACAACCTGCTCCTGTCTCTCCCTACAACTTGTTGAGAAGGCAAAGGAACAATTATGTCATATGAAGAGTACATTGTTTTTCCTATCCCTGTTGGTATAAGCACATGACCAAATTAATTTTCCCCTGGTGGGATAATAAAGTTGACCTGAAACTAAATCTGGTGTGTTTTCTTTGCCTGGCTAACTACGATAGGCTACAAGGCTCAGATGCCACTTTTAGCACACAACACATCCTGCACATGACTCCACGTGGAGTGATCTGGTACTGGTATTCTGTTACAGTGTAGCTGTCGGCATAGTGACAAAGTGACGTGCATCTTTGAGGTCATCGGTGTCCCGGCCCACTGGGTGAAAGGGACACATGATTTGTGTTTTGGGCAGCACGGGTATACCGTTGGCACACCTCGTAGGGCCTTCTGAAAAATTCCCTTGACAAGTTGGTAGAGCATTGCAGTACACACTTGTCGACAAGCCTTATGTAGAGTGGTGGAAAGAATCAGGGAACATCATTCCATTGCTACTGTCCTTACAGCACAGACCTGGTAGTTTCCAGAGATTTTCTTATGTCAAGAGGCAAGTACGGGAGCCAATGCTGTATTCCTGGAAACCCTTTGCTTTTCCTGTCAACCTGTCAAGGAAGTGATATTTATGTCAATGTATCTTTGAATCCACCCTAAGGGTTACTTAAATATTCTTTGTCGGCAAAGTCCCAGATTAAATGGCTGCATACAATAATATGATAGTGACTTACCATCAAGCTGCCAGGAATAGATACTTCAACAGATACTTTTCCTTTAACTGATATGTAAAATTGTGATAGCCGGTGTAATTAACCAGACTCATCTCCTAAAAAAACAGCTGTCCTTTTTAGCACAGGGCCCAAAGGGAAGTGTTAGCCTCATTTGGTATGGACAGTCTTTATTTAAAAATCATCACTTTAAAGCTAAATAATAGGCATGAGAGACATGCCATTACACTCAACAGATATCACCAAAGCAGCCCTACTTTCTTTCACTGAGCTTGCATTGAATACCATTGGATAATAATTAAATGTTGTTCTAGTCTAGTGCAAAGATTCCTCAAATCCATGCCTAAATCAATATCAAATCAAACCAAATCAAATGTTATTTGTCACATACACATGGTTAGCAGATGTTAATGCGAGTGTAGCGAAATGCTTGTGCTTCTAGTTCCAACAATGCAGTAATAACCAACGAATAATCTAACCTAACAATATCACAACAGCTAACTTATACACACAAGTGTAAAGGGATGTGGCCACTCAGATAGCAGCTAGCTAGCTGTGATGATCCAAGTGAAAAAGTTCAGAGCTTGCTGGAGGTGTCCGGAGATATGGAGAAAAATAAGTCAGATTTGCTCTGGTTTGAGTCGCGCTGTGCAGACTGGTAAAAGTTGTCCGGGCTAAAGGTAGCTGATGACCGCTAGCATTGGCTAGATGACTACTAGCTAGTAGCTAGTTAGCTGGCTAGCTCCTGTTGGGGGTTCCGATTCAACGTTAAGAAAATAGCAGATCCATACCACATTGGGTGAGGCAGATTGCAGGAGAGTATGTTGAAGTTGAGGTTAAGAAAAATATTGAAAATATATGCGAAGAAAAAATATATAAAAAGATATATACACAAAATAAACACGGGACACGACAAGACAAGGACAACAGACGTCTGACTGCTAAGCCTTGAGAAACAACTTGAATAATAAACACTTTTGATAATCAACGCTTGCAATACCTATGCTCAGATTTACTTTTGCTGTCAATTAAGTGTAAATCACTAGAAACATTTCCAAACGCAATTAGTAATAAATTACCCATAGGACCTGATGTAATGTACATGTACAGTATGAAGTGTATGTGTTGAAGGTATTGGATTTAATTATGGGTGCTATTCATACTGCATTCCCTTGAATGGTGAACATTTCATTAAACTCAATCTGAATTCTTATTAACACCCAAATCAAGTCAACAGGACTGACTGTTCCCACCTACTAACAACCTGCTCCTGTCTCTCCCTACAACTTGTTGAGAAGGCAAAGGAACAATTATGTCATATGAAGAGTACATTGTTTTTCCTATCCCTGTTGGTATAAGCACATGACCAAATTAATTTTCCCCTGGTGGGATAATAAAGTTGACCTGAAACTAAATCTGGTGTGTTTTCTTTGCCTGGCTAACTACGATAGGCTACAAGGCTCAGATGCCACTTTTAGCACACAACACATCCTGCACATGACTCCACGTGGAGTGATCTGGTACTGGTATTCTAAATCAAATCAAATCAAATCAAATCAAATTTTATTTGTCACATACACATGGTTAGCAGATGTTAATGCGAGTGTAGCGAAATGCTTGTGCTTCTAGTTCCGACAATGCAGTAATAACGAGCAAGTAATCTAACTAACAATTCCAAAAAAATACTGTCATACACAGTGTTAAATGGATAAAGAATATGTACATAAGGATATATGAATGAGTGATGGTACAGAGCAGCATAGGCAAGATACAGTAGATGATATCGATGGACAGTATTTAAAAATCATCACAGTATATACATATGAGATAAGTATGTACCAAAGCAGCCCTACTTTCTTTCACTGAACCAAGTGGCATAGTTAAAGTGGCTAGTGATACATGTATTACATAAGGATGCAGTGCGTGTAGGTGATATAGAGTACAGTATCAACGTATGCATATGAGATGAACAATGTAAAGGGTAATATGTAACATTATATAAGGTGGCATTGTTTAAAGTGGCTAGTGATATATTTACATCATTTAAATCAATTCCCATGATTAAAGTGGCTGGAGTAGAGTCAGTGTCATTGACAGTGTAAACATTATATTGTGGCAGTAGCCACTCAATGTTAGTGGTGGCTGTTTAACAGTCTGATGGCCTTGAGATAGAAGCTGTTTTTCAGTCTCTCGGTCCCAGCTTTGATGCACCTGTACTGACCTCGCCTTCTTGATGATAGAGGGGTGAACAGGCAGTGGCTCGGGTGGTTGTTGTCCTTGATGATCTTTATGGCCTTCCTGTGACATCGGGTGGTGTAGGTGTCCTGGAGGGCAGGTAGTTTGCCCCCGGTGATGCGTTGTGCAGTCCTCACTACACACTGGAGAGCCTTATGGTTGTGGGCGGAGCAGTTGCAGTACCAGGCGGTGATACAGCCCGACAGGATGCTCTCGATTGTGCATCTGTAAAGGTTTGTGAGTGCTTTTGGTGACAAGCCAAATTTCTTCAGCCTCCTGAGGTTGAATAGGCGCTTCTGCACCTTCTTCACCACGCTGTCTGTGTGGTTGGACCAATTCAGTTTGTCCGTGATGTGTACGCCGAGGAACTTAAAACTCTCTACCCTCTCCACTGCTGTCCCGTCGATGTGGATTGTGGGGTCGATATGGATAGGCTCTATTATGGTTAGTAGGTCGGAGAACTGCACCTACTAATGAAGCTACACAATCTCTTTACAGACAAAAAGGATTCATGCTCCCATCTCTGACATAGCTGTTATCTTTTCATAGAGATAAGAAGGGAGAGGTAGATGTACCATTGCAGCATCCATTGGCATAACTTTTGAATAACACAATTGTAAAAGGATTTACTTCCTGTGGGGAAGCAAGTGGGAGAGGCTGAGGAGGGAGGTGGCCAAGAGGCCCAGGTCCAAGGGGGGGAAAGGCTTGCCTGACCTCTACTTGTTCCTGGGCTGCCGCTACACAGCGTTACATCTGACTCTTGGCACCTCCCCGGTCAACAACAAGACCCAGGCCCTCGCACGGTTCTGGCTGGGATCTTACCTCAGAACCCTGAGGCTGATCCCAGTCGACCAGCGAGCCTCAGTCTCTTTCCTGCTCCCCACACACTACGTCCAGCTCCAGAAGTTGTTAAGACATTTTAAACTGGAAAAAGAAGCAGTCACGGTTTTAACTAAACACTGCTCTCTTCTCTCTCTCTTATGCAGGAGCGGGAACCAGTGGGCCCAGTGCGCAGGCTTGCTATAGGCGAGCCCATAACGGTTTGGCGTAACGTGGCCCATCCTGCTCTCCTGAATCGGCACCGGGACCTGTCCTGGATGGTCGCCCACGAGATCCTCCCGGTCAGGGCCGTTATGCACTCCCGGGGCATGGCGAGGATATCCGTGTGCCCCCGACCAAGCTGCGGCCAAGATGAGTCAGTGAGGCACTTGCTCTGGGAGTGCAGAGCCGCCAGGGACCTGCGGAAGGAAGCAGGCCCCCTGATCTCCCCGTGTCTGCCGGCAGGGGAGGACGTAACGCCCCAGCTCATGCTGTATGGGGTGGGCCGAAGGCCTATTCCCCAGAAGGCCTTCACCAAGCTCTGGCCCACTCTCACTGTGGTCCTCCCGCAACCTGCTGGTAGAGAAAAGAGTAGAGACCACCTCACAGGCAGTGGCCATGGTAGCCACGGAAGCCCTGGTGTGGTAGAAGAAAGGGGGCCTCGAACCCAAGTGAAGGGTCCCCCACAACACCCAAGGTCCCGGCGGCCGCGGTCTGACAGTGCTGCAGTGCATAGGGCGATGCGCCTAGGGGAGGGATCTAATCTGGGCCCCGAAGAACGAGACGGGAATTGATTCGGAAGAGGAAGAGGAGGCGCGTTTGATAAGGACTCTCCCCGCTCCTGTACAAAGGACCAAAGACAGCTTTTTAAAAGTGACTTTTTTTACATGTTTTCACATCTTATAAATGTTTTACTTTTGTTAAATAATTTGTACACATTTGAAATGGCTTTTACAGAATTTATGTTTTTACAAAGTAAAGTACTTTTATTCATGGTTGTTTCTGTAGTTTTTAACATGTACTTTTTAACAAATTTAAATGTAATATTCATATGCTGTGTTTTATGCTTTTATGCCATTTTTATGTGTGTAAAATGATGTACAAAAATATATATATCAGCTGTTTTTAAAGGAAATGTAACAATAAAACTTTTCCAAAAGAAATACAAATTGTAAAAAGGATTTGAAGGTACAGTTGAAGTCTGAAGTTTACATACACTTACGTTGGAGTCATTAAAACTCATTTTTCAACCACTCCACAAATTTCTTGTTAACAAACTGTAGGTTTGGCAAGTCGGTTAGGACATCTACTTTGTGCATGACACAAGTCATTTTTCCAACAATTGTTTACAGACAAATTATTTCACTTGTAATTCACTGTATCACAATTCCAGTGGGTCAGAAGTTTACATACACTAAGTTGACTGTGCATTTAAACAGCTTGGAAAATTCCAGAAAATGATGTCATGGCTTTAGAAGCTTCTGACATCATTTGAGTCAATTGGAGGTGTACCTGTGGATGTATTTCATGGCCTACCTTCAAACTCAGTGCCTCTTTGCTTGACATCATGGGAAAATCTAAAAAAATCAGCCAAGATCTCAGACAAAAACTGTAGACCTCCACAAGTCGGGTTCATCCTTGGGAGCAATTTACAAACGCCTGAAGGTACCACGTTCATCTGTACAAATAATAGTATGCAAGTATAAACACCATGGGACCACGCAGCCGTCATACCGCTCAGGAAGGAGACGCATTCTGTCTCCTAGAGATGAACGTACTTTGGTGGGAAAAGTGCAAATCAATCCCAGAACAACAGCAAAGTACCTTGTGAAGATGCTGGAGGAAACAGATACAAAAGTATCTATATCCACAGTAAAACGAGTCCTATATCGAAATAACGCTTTGCTGAAGGAGGGACTGGTGCACTTCGCAAAATTGATGGCATCATGAGAAGGACAATTGTGTGGATATATTGAAGCAACATCTCAAGACATCAGTCAGGAAGTTAAAGCTTGGTTGCAAATGGGTCTTCCAAATGGACAATGACCCCAAGCATACTTCCAAAGTTGTGGCAAAATGGCTTAAGGACAACAAAGTCAAGGTATTGGAGTGGCCATCACAAAGCCCCGACCTCAATCCTATAGAACATTTGTGTGCAGAACTGAAAAAGTGTGTGCGAGCAAGGAGGCCTACATACCGGACTCAGTTACACCAGCTCTGTCAGGAGGAATGGGCCAAAATTCACCCAACTTATTGTGGGATGCTTGTGGAAGGCTACCCGAAACGTTTGACCCAAGTTAAAGAATTTAAAGGCAATGGTACCAAATACTAATTGAGTGCATGTAAACTTCTGACCTACTGGGAATGTGATGAAAGAAATAAAAGCTGAAATAAATCATTCTCTCTACTTCCATTTTGACATTTCACATTATCAGAATAAAGGGGTGATCCTAACTGACCTAAACCAGGGAATCTTTACTAAGATTAAATGTCAGGAATTGTGAAAAATTGAGTTTAAATGTATTTGGCTAAGGTGTATGTAAACTTCCTACTTCAACTGTATATATTCAAGATGTTAAATCATATAAATATAATCAGTACATACATAAAACGATATAAAATATTGAAGTTTAAAGCAATCCCACTTGGTCAAACTACGGTAAGAAGAGTAATTGGCTTACTTATCAAGAACCAACGAATAATAATACAAGAACAGCAAGCATGTACAGTTTAAACCCAACAGCAAGCATGTACAGTTTAAACCCAACAACAAGCATGTACAGTTTAAACCCAACAACAATAATGTACAGTTTAAACCCAACAACAAGCATGTACAGTTTAAACCCAACAACAATAATGTACAGTTTAAACCCAACAACAAGCATGTACAGTTTAAACCCAACAACAAGCATGTACAGTTTAAACCCAACAACAAGCATGTACAGTTTAAACCCAACAACAATAATGTACAGTTTAAACCCAACAACAAGCATGTACAGTTTAAACCCAACAACAATAATGTACAGTTTAAACCCAAACAACAAGCATGTACAGTTTAAACCCAAACAACAAGCATGTACAGTTTAAACCCAACAACAATAATGTACAGTTTAAACCCAAACAACAAGCATGTACAGTTTAAACCCAAACAACAAGCATGTACAGTTTAAACACAACAACAAGCATGTACAGTTTAAACCCAACAACAAGCATGTACAGTTTAAACACAACAACAAGCATGTACAGTTTAAACCCAACAACAAGCATGTACAGTTTAAACCCAACAACAAGCATGTACAGTTTAAACCCAACAACAAGCATGTACAGTTTAAACACAACAACAAGCATGTACAGTTTAAACACAACAACAAGCATGTACAGTTTAAACACAACAACAAGCATGTACAGTTTAAACCCAACAACAAGCATGTACAGTTTAAACCCAACAACAAGCATGTACAGTTTAAACACAACAACAAGCATGTACAGTTTAAACCCAACAACAAGCATGTACAGTTTAAACCCAACAACAAGCATGTACAGTTTAAACCCAACAACAAGCATGTACAGTTTAAACACAACAACAAGCATGTACAGTTTAAACCCAACAACAAGCATGTACAGTTTAAACCCAACAACAATAATGTACAGTTTAAACCCAAACAACAAGCATGTACAGTTTAAACACAACAACAAGCATGTACAGTTTAAACCCAACAACAAGCATGTACAGTTTAAACCCAAACAACAAGCATGTACAGTTTAAACCCAACAACAAGCATGTACAGTTTAAACCCAACAACAAGCATGTACAGTTTAAACCCAACAACAAGCATGTACAGTTTAAACCCAAACAACAAGCATGTACAGTTTAAACACAACAACAAGCATGTACAGTTTAAACCCAACAACAAGCATGTACAGTTTAAACCCAAACAACAAGCATGTACAGTTTAAACCCAAACAACAAGCATGTGCAGTTTAAACACAACAACAAGCATGTACAGTTTAAACCCAAACAACAAGCATGTACAGTTTAAACACAACAACAAGCATGTACAGTTTAAACCCAACAACAAGCATGTACAGTTTAAACCCAACAACAAGCATGTACAGTTTAAACCCAACAACAAGCATGTACAGTTTAAACCCAAACAACAAGCATGTACAGTTTAAACACAACAACAAGCATGTACAGTTTAAACGCAAACAACAAGCATGTACAGTTTAAACACAACAACAAGCATGTACAGTTTAAACCCAACAACAAGCATGTACAGTTTAAACCCAAACAACAAGCATGTACAGTTTAAACCCAAACAACAAGCATGTACAGTTTAAACACAACAACAAGCATGTACAGTTTAAACCCAACAACAAGCATGTACAGTTTAAACACAACAACAAGCATGTACAGTTTAAACCCAACAACAAGCATGTACAGTTTAAACACAACAACAAGCATGTACAGTTTAAACCCAACAACAAGCATGTACAGTTTAAACATAACAACAATAATGTACAGTTTAAACATAACAACAAGCATGTACAGTTTAAACATAACAACAATAATGTACAGTTTAAACATAACAACAAGCATGTACAGTTTAAACATAACAACAAGCATGTACAGTTTAAACATAACAACAATAATGTACAGTTTAAACATAACAACAATAATGTACAGTTTAAACATAACAACAATAATGTACAGTTTAAACCCAACAACAAGCATGTACAGTTTAAACACAACAACAAGCATGTACAGTTTAAACATAACAACAAGCATGTACAGTTTAAACCCAACAACAATAATGTACAGTTTAAACATAACAACAAGCATGTACAGTTTAAACCCAACAACAAGCATGTACAGTTTAAACACAACAACAAGCATGTACAGTTTAAACCCAACAACAAGCATGTACAGTTTAAACCTGTCTGGCTTCTTAAGTAAGAAGGGTTAGCTAGCCCTACTGTTGGCTGTACTTATCAACACCAACAGGTTCAAGGGAGTTCATTACCTCCTCCACACTGATCCTCAACACGGGGGCCCCACGAGGGTGCATCCTTAGTCCCTTCCTGTAGTCCCTGTATACCCACGACTGCGTGGCCTCACACAGTTCCAACTCCATCATCAAGTTCACTGACAACAGTAGTAGGGGTGGCAGGTAGCCTTGTGGTTAAAGCGTTGGGCCAGTAACCGAAAGTTTTCTGGATCGAATCCCCTAGGTGACAAGGTAAAAATATGTAGTTCTGCCCCTGAACAAGGCAGTTAACCCACTGTTCCCCAGTAGGCTGTCATTATAAATAAGAATTTGTTCCCATCTGACTTGCCTAGTTAAATAAAGGTTCATTTAAAATTTAAAAAATAGACCTGATTACCAACAATGATGAGATGCCCTACAGAGAGAAGGTAGGCACTCTGACTGCGTGGTGCCAGGTAAGCAACCTCTCCCTCAATATCTGCAAAACAGGAGCTGATTGTGGACTTCAGGAGGAACCAGGTTGGGCATGCCCCCATCCTCATCAAGTGGGCCGGACACTGTGGTGAAGAAGGCACGGCAGCAACTCTTCAACCTCAGGAGGCTGAAGAAATGTCACCTGTCCCCAAGGGCCCTCACAATGTTTAACAGAAGCACCATTGAGAGCATACTTGAGCATACTTGTTGTCAAGGCTGTACAGAGGGTGGTACACTCAACCAAACGCATGCCCCCATCCTCTTACAACACCAGGTGTCGCAGGAAGATCATCAAGAACCTCAGGTACCTGAGCCATGACCTGTTCTCCTGCTTCCATCACTCAGATGTGGGCAGTATAGGAGTATCATGGCATCATGCCCCCCCCTCCAGCACATTTACACTGCCCCCACCCCCAAATGGACATTTACCATTGTTATAGCTGTAAATATATATTATATTTTTGTATTCTTTCTTCATTCACTTCCCACTTCTCACTCACCCTGACCCCCCACTGCTTCCCATATGACCATTCTACACCGCAACAGTTGTACATTTGTATATATAATTGTATTTCTTTCTCCTTCTTTACCTGCACTGTTGGAGCTCGGAGCATAAGAATTTTACTGTACCTTGCGATTACATCTGCGACCCTGTGCACATGACTAATGCACTCATCTAATCAAATCTAATGTGTACAGTATGTGTTTTAGTTACAGTATGTCACATCCAGGTCACTACTCACAGGAAGTTGTGTTTTTTGCATTATGGGGCGAGATATGCTACTGTAGATAGAAGTCTTGTTGAACTTTGGTTTTAACTAAACAGTGATGCTAGCCCCAATAATATCCACCACACCCAATCACGTCGCTCACACCTACAGACTTGTTTACCACCTGGGTACATAGTTAGGCTCCATGAAGTCAGGGACACAGTCATAAACGCTGATACTGATCTTAAAGACCAGATACTCAAGCAGTCAGACAACACAAGTGTATATAAACAACGAGATGCACATATTGATGCAGTCTGTGAGGCATGCCATGGTGTGCTTTAGTGTTGACGAAAAGAGTTCACTGACACACACACTGTCCGTAGTCAGAAGTCTATTCCTTCCTTTTTTGTGTGCGTGCTCAGCAAATACCCTTTGCCGAGTGATCAAATCAAATCAAATCAAATTTAATTTGTCACATACACATGGTTAGCAGATGTTAATGCGAGTGTAGCGAAATGCTTGTGCTTCTAGTTCCGACAATGCAGTAATAACCAACAGGTAATCTAGCTAACAATTCCAAAACTACTAGCTGACACTGGGCTGCACGGCGCCCCAGGCGCCCCAGGCGCAGGTTAGCGTTCTTCATCAAAAATCTTGTTTGGGAGGCAACTCTTCAGAGTGGTACTAGTTTTTTCCGACTCATCAATCTACACACGATGTCCCATACTGACAAAGTAAAAACAGGTTTTAAGACATTCTAGTTCATTTATAAAAATAAAACCTGGAATATCACATTTACATAAGCATTCAGATCCTTTACTCAGTACTTTGTTGAAGCACCTTTAGAAGCGATTACAGCCTCGAATCTTCTAGAGTATGACGCTACAAGCTTGGCACACCTGTATTTGGGGAGTTTCTCCCATGCTTCTCTGCATATCCTCTCAAGCTCTGTTAAGTTGGATGGGGAGCATCACTGCACAGCTATTTTCAGGTCTCTTCAGTCATGTTTGATCGGGATCAAGTCTGGGCTCTGGCTGGGCCACTCAAGGACATTCAGAGACTTGTCCCGAAGCCACTCTTGTGTTGTCTTGGCTGTGTGCTTTGGGTCGTTGTCCTGTTGGAAGGTGAACCTTCACCCCAGTCTGAGGTCCTGAGCACTCTGGAGCAGATTTTCATCAAGGATCTCTCTGTAATTTGCTCTGTTTATCTTTCCCTCGATCCTGACTAGTTTCCCAGTCCCTGCCACTGAGAAATATCCCCACAGCATGATACTGCCACAACCATGCTTCACTGTAGGAATGGTGCCAGGTTACCTCCAGACGTGACGCTTGGCATTCAGGCTAAAGAGTTTAATCTTGGTTTCATCAGACTAGTGAATCTAACCCGGAAGCTTATAAGAAATCCTGCTCAGACGAACCATCAAACAGGCAAAGAGTCAATACAGGACTAAGATCGAATCGTACTACACCGGATTTGACGCTCGTCGGATGTGGCAGTGCTTGCAAACTATTACAGACTACAAAGGGAAGCACAGCCGAGAGCTGCTCAGTGACACGAGCCTACCAGATGAGCTAAACTAATTCTATGCTCGCTTCGAGGCAAATAACATTGTAACATGCATGAGAGCACCAGCTGTTCCCGAAACTGTGTGATCACGCTCTCCGCAGTGAGTAAGACCTTTATACAGGTCAACATTCACAAGGCCGCAGGGCCAGATGGATTACCAGGACGTGTACTGCGAGCATGAGCTGACCAACTGATAAGTGTCTTCACTGACATTTTCAACCTCTCCCTGTCTGAGTCTGTAATACCAACATGTTTAAAGCAGACCACCATAGTCCCTGTGCCCAAGAACAGATTTGAATTGTGTTTCTCATGGTCTGAGTGTCCTTTAGGTGCCTTTTGGCAAACTCCAAGCGGTCTGTCATGTGTCTTTTTACTGAGGAGTGGTTCCGTCTGGCCAATCTACCATAAATGCCTGATTGGTGGAGTGCTGCAGAGATGGTTGTCCTTCTGGAAGGTACTCCCATCTCCACAGAGGAACTCTGGAGCTCTGTCAGAGTGACCATTGGGTTCTTGTCACCTCCCTGACCAAGGCTCTTCTCCCCCGATTGCTCAGTTTGGCCAGGAGGCCAGCTCTAGGAAGATTCTTGGTGGTTCCAAATTTCTTCCATTTAAGAATGATGGAGGCCACTATGTTCTTGGGGACCTTCAATGCTGCAGAATTTTGTTGGTACCCTTCCCCAGATCTGTGCCTCGACAATCCTTTCTCTGAACTCTACCGCCAATTCCTTCGACCTCATGGCTTGGTTTTTGCTCTGACATGCATCGTTAACAATGGGACCTTATATAGACATGTGTGTGCCTTTCCAAATAATTTCCAATCAGTTGGATTTACCACAGATGGACTCCAATCCAGTTGTCGAAACATCTCGAGGATGATCAATGGAAACATTTGCAAAAATGTCTAAAAACTGTGGCGGGGGTTTGCTATGGGATATTGTGTGTAGATTGATGAGGAAAAAAATTTAATTTAATCAACTTTAGAATAAGGCTGTAACGTAACAAAATGTGGAAAAAGTCATGGTACATTTCTGAATGGAAATTATCAGGGGTTGCATTGCCCTCAGCATCCCCTTCTTCCCACAGCTATGTCCTCACCTTAGAGTCATATAGCAGTATGGATTGTATATTCATATGAAGCCATCAATAAGATTTTACATGGCATACAGCTGAAAGGTCATAAATGTCTTTTGGCATTTTGTCATCAGAAGTTAGTCAAGATGTTATCGAAATGTGGTCAACCCATTGAAATAACCTTATGAAACCTCAACCTGCATGGAATATGGCTCAACCATTTAAGTGTGGGGCCTTTAGTGTCCAGATATAGTTTACTACTTTGGGACACCCACCACTCAGTCATTCTCTAGACAGGTACTTGGTCCAGGGGAAATAACATTAACGCGCTTCATGTAACCTGTCTGTCTGTGCGTCAGTGTTCCTCAACCTCTACCCGTCTGTTCATTCTTCCCTCGTTTCCAGTCTACCCCCTCGGCTCTTATCTCACTGAGGTGTGTCAGTGTACCAGACATGGACATTGCGGTTATAAAAATCGAATGCGGCCAAAGTCCCCACAAACACCCTGCATGTTGGGCGAAGTCTCCAGAAAGTCCCCTATGCACCCCACCTCTCTCTAGTCTGCTAGCTCATTCATTCGAAATCATTCATAAACAGTAGTGTAAAGTAGTTCAGCAAAAATACTTTAAAGTACTACTTCAGTAGTTATTTGCAGTAACTGTACTTGACCTTTTATATTTTTGACAACTTTTACTTCAATACATTCCTAAAGAAAACAATGTTATTTTTACTCCATACAGTTTCACTGACACCCAAAAATACTTGTTACATTTTGAATGCTTAGCAGGACAGGAAAAGTGTCCAATTTACACACTTATCAAGAGAATATCTTATGGTCTTCCCTACTGCCTCTGATCTGGCGGACTCACTAAACACAAATGCTTTGTTTGTAAATGGTGTCTGAGCATTGGAGTGTTCCCCTAACTTTTAGTTTTAAATGAACCTTTATTTAACTAGGCAAGTCAGTTAAGAACAAATTCTTATTTTCAATGACGGAACAGTGGGTTAACTGCCTGTTCAGGGTCAGAATGACAGATTTGTACCTTGTCAGCTCCGGGGTTTGAACTTGCAACCTTCCGTTACTATTCCGACGCTCTAACCACTAGGCTACCCTGCCGCCCCATCTGGTATCTGTAAATTATTTTTAAAAAATGGCGCCGTCTGATTTGCTTAATATAAGGAATTTTAAATAATTTATCATTTTACTTTTACTTTTGATACTTAAGAATATTTTGGCAATTACATTTACTTTGATAGTTAAGTATATCTAAAAACCAAATACTCTTATACTTTTGCTCAAATTGTATTTACTGGGTGACTTTCACTTTTACTAGTAAGGTACAGTATCTTTACTTTTACTCAAGTATGATAATTGTGTACTTTTTCCACCACTGGTAGTAAATACAGGGAGCTGGCAATGTGGAAGAGAATTTGGTTGTATATGCTTGTTTTTAGCTATGTCAGAACACATTAGCCAAGTTATATTATGCATGATTATAGGTTCCTATGTACAACCGTTTTTATAAACTAAGTTTGTTGTTACAGTTGCTATGCTAAGTTGTTTTGACCCATCTTTTAAGTTTGGATTTCTTTTATCATTGTCATGAGAAAATTGAAAACTATTGTGCTATAAAAGCATGAACAAAGTGAAGGTAATCAGAATTTAATGTCAACTCATCAATCTTACTCTGAAGACCATTTGTGGGACAAGATAGTTCCCTACACTCTTAGAAAAAGGGTTTCAAAAAGACTGCAGAGGTTCATCATATTTTTAATCACTTCTCTGATTGAGCTGGCGCAGACACAATGTTCACCGCCTCCTCATATAACATATAGGCCTGACCAACCACGTCCACAAACGGCTGCTGTACAAAATGTTCTAAAATGAGAGGAGTACAGCAGTTTGACTCAGTGCGCTGCCTCGCACACACACACACACACACACACACACACACACACACACACACACACACACACACACACACACACACACACACACACACACACACACACACACACACACACACACACACACACACACACACACACATACACACCTATCCTTTCCAGGAATGTACCCTTTCCAAGAAGCGGAAATCAGTTTGAAAGTGAATGAATCAACATCTGCAGTAAGAAACGCATGATGAAACCATCCCAAGTTACCCGTTGTTGAAATATAAATCTTGCATGAAGCCACGGGAAATGTAAATAAATATATAGTATGGTGATTTCATTTTGTACTGTACATACTGTACATATAACTGTATAAGCAACAGCTGAAGGCCCAAAATTCAAATTCTGTAGATTTGTAGTGAGTCCCACAAAGACGCCAATTCAACACTCATGAGGTGCCTTTGAAGGCAGTGGAGAAACAGTACATGATATAACTCAGGTCTATATCTCCATGCATGGTAGGCTCCTGGCTCCTACACTTGTTTTTCTCTCTTGAAGAGACAGTTACATAAAGCTGGGCCGTGCTCTCCTCTCTGATTGGTTACAAGGGTGCCGCCAGACGGGTCAAGATTGATTGCTTCCCGCATCAGGCTCTCTCCATCCCGCCCCCTTGTTCTCTGATAGTATGTATATGTTTAACTGTTCTAGGAAATAGGAAGAGCAGACTGTAGAGCTGAAATGCTGAGACTGACTCTGGATCAGCACAGCATGTCACAAGCATTGACCTTAATTCAGTCATAAATGCATACGCTGGCCAGAAGGCTGCTTGTTTAGCAGGTATGACTGACCTTTGACCTTAGCTGTGATGTACAGTATCGAACCACTGCCACAGTTGTTCATGCATGTGTTTGTTTTTTAATCAAGACAGGAAAAATAACTTCATTAATTTGACAATATTTATTTTACATAATCACTTTCTTCATAAAAATAAGACATTCGAAATGTACATTTTGTTCAATTCAAGTAAAATACAAACCAAACTAGCGTTCTGGCTTGATTAGAAGATACTCAGTTGACTGGGTCAACTGTAACTAGGGATGCGCACACATCTGGACCAATAGTGTTCATACTATTTTAAAGCAGGACAAACTGTCACTACAGTGGTACCAGTAACAAACTTCTACAGTGCAGTCATCCATCTTAGAAAAGGTATCTCCACATTTTCTTCTACATCAAGCTATTCACACAGGCAAGGAATTCCATCCAACACAATTATAAACTGAGAGGTCACATAGGCCTATGTGTTGGTTCTATTTTGGGGTTTGTTGTTTCAAGAGTTTAATTGTATTAGAAACTTTCAGTTTTAGATATTGATTCACCGAGTTTCCAACAGTTCTACACTTTGCCCCAGTTCTCTCATCATCGCGATTCTAATTCTAGTAAGGCTATATGAGCACAAACCATACATTCTTGCACGCGTTTTGGACATTTTGTTCAAGCTAATGGAAAGAAAACAATGTTGCGTATACATTTTTCTCACTGACCAATCCACACAAAAGTAGGTCCATATACAATACATGATTTTTATACCAGGAAAACAATGACTAATTGGCTAATATTCATGAACAATCTGTTGTCTGCATGCATAGGCAATTATCAAGGACATTAGAAGGACATTAGAATGTTTGATGTTTAAAATGTTGGCCACTTGGCAATAGGCACTCATTATCTTTAATATACGTTTGCCATACTATGTGATTCAGTCGAGTAGTTATGTTGCTACAACTTCAATCTTCATAACAGGTTATAACCGGACATAGCTGCTCTGACTAACAAAGGGTGGTGCCAACAAGGCTAACCAGACGCTGGCTTACTCCATGCTTTACAACACTGATAACGGCTAAGTAACACCCCCTTTGTGTGCTCTCCATACTCTTACAAGGATTTGAAATGATGCGACCTCCACTGAACAATCCTCAAATGAAGTGGCTATTCTTCACAGAGAATACCATCATGACTACGTACTTCCCCTAAACCTTCAAAGCTCTGTAATTGTCAATCCCATGTTCCAATGGAATGACAAGATCTCCCACTTGCGCATTTGTTTTTTTCTCCTTCTCTGACCATCCATCTTTGCCAGGATCCATTTTTCACACCTTCCCTCCTTCACTTTCAGGCTCCCCTCCTTCACTGTCAACCCCAAATCCAGGTGTTCTAAGCGGGGCAGGAGGCTCCCGCTAAGGGCCATGGTGTGGGATGGAACACACTGATCAGACTGTATAGCAATTTGGGGAGCAGGGTAGTTTGAGAACTACAATCACTTGCACTTTGGAAGATGGCCTTTCTAAGGCACTGGTTCAATCCCCTGTCCCTGAACCCCCTTCCTAGGAACACAACTTTAGTGGGGACTAGAAGTGAGTGGGTTTCCCACTTCCTGAAACTGGACACCACCAGGGGCTTTAAAGCTGTGCAATCAGAGGTTTCTTCCCTTCTAGACTTCCTCCAGCATTGGTTCACAACATCTTTCCCCCACCACCACATCAACATTAGGTCCCATTGAGATTTGGCCCTTTTTCTCTCTCCTTAGGGCTTAAGGTAATTGAAAGGTCAAAGTTCACTTGGCGACTCTGTATATGGCCAGGTCCAGAGGTTCCTTACTGGGAACACACCAGTCATCTGCCTCCAGGTTAACTTTGTAGTGTTTCAGAGCTGTCTTGTTGAACACAGGAAGCCTCTCCACTGAATCTGTGGACAATGCCTGAGGGAGAGAGTGGGGGATGGAAGATAGAGTTAGCAATTAGCATGTCTAGGGATGTGACAACTTATTATTAGTAGGTTATTAGTATCTGAGGTGTAAAAAGAGGTAGTAGGTAGTTGCCTCTTACCTTCATGTGAATGACAGCGTCAGTACCATGACCCTCCATCGAGTATAACTGCAGGTCTCCCTGGAAGTAACGCGCGTAGAGGCGCGAAATGGGAAGCCCATAGCCAAAACCAGCCTGGAGGGACACACAATAGGGGAAATGTTATGGCTAACAAAAATACATTGACATAGTTGGAACTATTAGCACAATTAAAAATAGGATATTTGGCCTCAAGGTACAGAAATGCTGCTAAAGAAAACAAGGTTATCTAGTCGTAAGTATGGCGCCTGTGCGGTTTTAGGTTCTGTGAGGTTATATAAGTAGATGTGTGTGTATCACTCACCAGTGGGGCCCGGTGATTGTCACCGAAGTCGGGTCTGGGAGCTGTGGAGTACATGTAGCTGAAGAGTGTCTCAATCTTTCTTAAGGGGACACCACCACCCCTATCCATCACCTAAAAGAGAGAGCGAGAGAGAGAGAGAGAGAGAGAGAGAGAGAGAGAGAGAGACAGAGATTAAACCTCAGCTCAAACCCATTTATTGACATTATCTCAAATGTTGTATTTTTCAATCTGAGTCTATTTAAGTAGAGCTAACACCAACTAACACTATATATTGGGCAAGAATACATGGGGAAAAAATCCTATTATATAAACCTGGGATTAGAACATTGGGCCAGAGAGAAGAAAATGCTGAGGTCATTAGGAATAATAATCAAGGCATCTAGTGCAGAGGTGAGCAGATGGACCGGGTGGTGGAGGTGGATTATGAGAGGATTTAGCTCAATTCAGTGAGACAGCCATAGTTTCACATTCACCACTGCTAAGATTCTAATTGGGGGAAAGGTTAACAATATCAACCAATAGCAGCTTTAGTTAATCCCTTACTAAATATAGCTTTATATACTTTGTCCAATCCTGTTAATGAGAGCATGGCTCAGTGGCTCTGCATTAATCATTGACAAGAATGATGCCTTGGATAACTCAATTAAGGCTGTAATAGGGGGTGAACAAGGCTGAGAGCACAATAGAGAGGTAAGCTATGGCACAACATTACAGCCAGCATCATCTTTCTCTTAGAAACCGTTGGGTTGTTTCAACTAAGAATTTGAGGTGGTTATGCAGCGATGGAGTTTCAATGAATAACAGGATTGGGTTTAATGTTATAGGTCACATACTGTAGGCCTATGTGCTGGTTCTATTTTGGGTTTGTTGTTTCAAGGAGTTTAACTGTATTAGAAATGTTCAGTTTTAGATATGGGTTCACCAAGTTCCCAAAAGTTCTACACTTTGCCCCAGTTCTCTCATCATCGCGATTCTAATTCCTACAAGGCTATATGAGCACTGTGATTGGAAGTCTGCCCTGTCACTCACCTTGATTGACAGGTCCTCTCCGCCAAGGGCCACCATGACTCTGATGGGTGGGAGGTTGTGGCTGACTTCATGGGTCTCAATTGTAGCTCTCATGGCATTCTGGGGGACATCAGAAGAGAATGTCCAGGTATTTGTCAACACATAACATCTGACCAAACATCATCATACTTTGATATTACTGTACTAAAGTCTTGCAGCCAATGTCCTCCCTATCATACATTTTGAGTTTTAAGATATCATTATATGGACTCACCTTGAAGAGCTCAAACAGCATGTGGTAGAGATGGGAGGGGATATAAGTGATCTGGATTGGATCTCTGACATTGTTGGCTGAAAAGGAAATGATAAGACACTATGAAGTGCGCATAATTGCATTAGCTTATTTCCCTATAGCTACTAATGTAATGCATGTGATGCCATTTAGCTTTTAAGATAATGTGTTAGTTAATTTTTTTCAAATTCACATTAAATGTGAGGGTGTGCAGAGGCCTGCTTTGCTTACAGTTCATCACCCTTAGCTCCAGCTCAGGGGCCCCGAGGTAGTACTGCTCACAGAGCATCTTGGCACTCTCAAATGCATCTGGAGAGAAAGAGACGAGAAGGAATGAAATGTAATTAGCTGTTTCCGGCTCTCACTCCACAAACAAAAATGGACATGATCGCCAAATGTAGGTAGAGACACTCTTTGTGAGTTACCGGCTTCAAGTAAACAGAATAAGCACTTCCAACTGGGTCTTTCTATCCCCCTACCACCTCATTTTCACCTCAGACCAATGTAATGAGTACGCCCCAAAGACTGGTTCTCTTACCTCGAATCACTTCAGTGACATCACACAGGGAGTCAATGCACCCGATGGTGTTAGGGTGGGCTGGGTTGGTGTTCCCGTCAAAAACAAGCGCTGCAGAGAAAAAGGGGACAAGGGGAGGAGGCAAGGAAAAGGGGGAAGAGTTACAATGTTACGTGTGATGGACCAAGTCCAAAATGTTTTGGTGAATGATTGAAAAAGTCAAGACTGGGCAGGAAAGAACGGGCAAGGCCCAGTTCTGTTTGAATGACCTTGGACAAATAGTGCTGAGGTGGGGGGGGAGTGGTCCAAACCCTATGAGCAGTTTGAACCTGTTTTTCATTGGTTTCATAAGAGCTGACAACACAAAATACTATCCTACTATAGTAGGAACATTCTAGAGGCAAAACAAGTAAAGTGAGGTCTTTATTTTCACAACAACCCTATTTCTTGTCCTATAGTCAGGCCTCCGGGCTGAGACTGTCAAAAAAGTCTACCTCAGCATGTGCAAGTACCTCTGCCAGTCTTTCCATGCCAACCCTTGTATAGCTGGTTGCCAGCACAATTAGAACACTACTTGGATGTGTGTCAAGACTAACAGTGTAAGCATTAATCTCAGATTCAAACGGCTTGCTCAATGCCAGGGCCAAATTGTTGCATTGCAGTATGCTTGAGTTGCAAGTTCAGTTAAGGGGAATTGAATTGATCAAGGCCAAACTGATTTAGGCGAATCGCTGTCAACCATCAGCAACAGCTATTTACTAAGAATTGCTCCTCTGGAATTGGTGAGAGGTTGGCAAGTCCCAAAAACACATCACCTGAACTATGTTTGAAATGAAACAGTTGCTTTAACTGACAAGCTTATTTTGAATTGATCATTGAGGAATGCATGTGACCTCAGAGGCGGGACTTACTGTGCTGGTTGATGAGCATGCGGATGGAGATACGACTCATGTAGAATCGGTCCAGGAAGTACTGGATGTTCTGGCTAGTGACCGGGTCCTGGCCAAAGGTGTCTTTGTACTCAATGACGCCCTGCGCCATAGTGGGCACCACATCATTGTGCCTGTTCCTAATGGTCTCCAGGGACTCAACAAATCTGGAGAGAGGGAGAGAAAGGGGGCTGTCAATCTTAGACTTTAACAATCCCCCCAACATGCAATAACTAGCTAGTTTTTCAGAGTTAGGATGAATAATATATGCCATTTAGAAGACGCTTTTATCAAAAGCGACTCACCAGTCATACATTTCACGTACAGGTGGCCACGGTGGGAATCAAACCCGCAACCCTTGGCATTGCAAACACCACGCTCTACCGATTGAGCCACACAGAACCACAATACTGAGGAGTTAGCAGAAGCTGGTGAAAACTTACGATTGCAAGACACTGTGGTCGTCTGGGCTCTTGTCAAGGAAGTCCAAGATCTCCATAAGGCTTTGGATGTACCTAGAAGAGAGAGAAGGAAGAGATCATTTGGTGACCTTACTATTGCCACGTTACAATCAAACAGACATTTTGTCAACATTTGTTTAAACACCTAAAAACATTGATTCTCAATAGTAAAGCAAAAGGCTATTGGGTCTCAGGCTCTGTCAATAGAGACTGTCAGTAGATAGCGATGGTACATTTGCAGTACTTTCTCATTTTCCAGTTGGCTTTTGAACCAGCTAGGTGCCATTCCTGCATCGCTCTGATACCAGGACACCCCTCATCCGTCTTGCATTGCTAGGCACATTTTGTGTGTGTGTGTGTCTCAATATGTCCATGTGATTCCAATGCACAGGAGTAGTAAATCTACTCCACTGAGACTCATATGCGGCTTAAGGACAGCACAGTGAGCCTCTTCTGTCCAACTAAATCAAGTCAACGTGAGTCTTAATTTCTGCACAGGCTTTTCCTTCCAGCCTGCTTCTCATCATAACATTCAGTCATAGCAATAAAATAAACCAAAGAATACCATACAGTGTAAAATCATGTTATAACATAGAAGTGCAATAAAATGACATGATCAAATTGAGTTAAGGCATTCTAATGCACATACTAAAACCTTAGATTTCTGCCGTTTATTTTTTTCCGTAAAGGTTATTTTGTGTCTTTCAAAGTGCATTAGGCTTTCATTGGCTATTACACAAGTGCAATGGTACAGTTTGCACTTGAAGTTCCCCTTTCGCACTCGAGCGCGCGTAACAGTGGTGGACGTAGGCTACTGTACTTCCCCCCTCGTTTCAACTGTTCCTGCCAAGACAGCCGTTAGTCGAAAACAACGAGGGGAGGGGAGGGGAGGGAACTGGGACAAAGTTCACAGCGCGAGTGAGTGGCGCACAGCTGGGACACTAGAGCTATGCTGGCCTGTCCTGTGCATTGGCCAAATGGCCATAACAACAATGTTGCTTAATCAAACCCCAAGTATGTACGCTATGCTGCAAACAATAAACACGTTTGTGCTGACACTATAGGACAATATATTATAGTATATTATAGGGCGACATTTTAGGCTACTGTCCCGTTAAAAGTTTACGTTTTCACACACAAAGCGAGTTATGTAAAACATTTCCGGATACGTTCCTGATTGCTCTTGCTGGCTCTTACCAGCGTTGCACCAGCTGCACGGATGGTGTGGTCAACAATCGGTCCGGTAAGAGGTTGAGCTCTTTCATGATGTTGGACAACCGGACGGGGAGTTCTTGTCTGAGGAAGGCAAAGGATGTCTTCTCGCAGGCATTTGTAGAACCTGGAGATGGTGGGTGCCAACGTTAGATAAGCTAGAGCAAAAGTGTTTGAGGAAATATCGAAACAATTGTGTAATAATAGCTATTATTTTTCATCCTCATCATCATCTGTGCTTGCCAAACTATGGCCTATTCAGACAGGCTTCTGCCTATTCCTTCAGTATCTCGTATCGTTTCTGAAAACAATGGTAACGTTGTACCCTACATTTAAACATTATAATTGGCTAGCTGGAACAACACGGTTTCCTTATGTAAACATGTTCAGTACATGTGACTGCTGTTTGTGGTCAAACTTGAACCAGCCTACATCCGTATGTAGTATTGTTTGGACATGAGACAACGCAGTGTAAACAACTATAATTTGATATCTAATTACCATATTCAGCGTTGTAGTTTTAATTGAGATTACACCACTATGTCGTTTATGGTTTAATTACCATTTTATTTACATTTGCTACCATCTATTATTCTGCAAGCTAGCAAAACATACAATGACATCCCTCTCTATCAGTGTGCACGACACTGAAATTAATATTGTAACATTGTGTCGCTCGAATTCTTTGCAGAGCAACATTATAACATTGTTATTCAAAATTATGCTGTTGGGTTTGTATTCTACTCACCGAAATCCAAGAATTGCTTCATAGACAAAGGTGATGGTGAGAATTTGGAGAAATGGTCAATATGCTTTGGCACGTTTGCCAAAGCAGCGTTCTTCATCAGGAATCTGACAAACTTCATTATGCAAGGCAAATAAAAACTCCTCTGATAGTAAAGAAAAATAGAAATGTCCGTTCAGAATACAAGACGTATAGCTGCTGTCAGTTTAGGTCTGTCTCGAGTGTTTACGTACCAATGTTGATTTTCTGAAGATTGCGATAGTCGGAATTGTCTTGAAGTAGACTTCTCCAGCCAATAGCATTGCTTTATGCTCAGGACTGGCCAATGAGAGTGGGCGGTGGGTGCGCAGTGCTTGGAAACCCACCCCACAAGATATGGTCAACAACCCAACAGGGGCATGATGATGGAGTTGACAGATTGTTTATGCCACCTCTAATGCACATAACCTCAATTAACCTACTGGTAGCCCACGTCTGTCGCCTGTCTGGAAATAATCTCTGTTATGCTGTTGACAACCTCAACAAGTTGACGTTCATGGATGGTAGCCTACTGCTGTCCAGAAAACAAGGGCTCAATTTGAATGTTACTGAGAATGCAGGGCATAGGTTATCGCATTATAATTGATAGCTTATTTAAAAATGTTCCACATTCCTGTGTTCATTTTACTTGGAAGCATGTACACCATGGCATCAACCCCAAAAACGTGTTAAGCTGTTTGTTTTGGATTTGGATCCCCATTAGCAGACAACTTGTCTTCATGGGGTCAATACTGTACAAAAATACTTGACATGTTTACAGTAATGGTATCGATACCTGGTCAAGGAGCACTGAACTTCACACACCCTCCATTCCAGTCAGAGAGGGGTAAAGAAAAAAACAAGACCATCACAACAAGCTTACATATCTGGTGGACTAGGCTCTGCAACAAAAAAAACAATCCTAAGGAATTTAAGTCATTTGCAAAAAAAAGAAAGAATGAAGTACATTACTAGAAAGTTATTGATTTCTTCCTGCTCGTTACCGTCTAGAAATTAAAACATATATTCCCTTAGACAATACCAGGCAAATACAATCTAAAACAGGAGTGTAAAATCAAGTGGTGCCATTTGTATGCTATAGTAGTAAACACGCCACCATAATCCTTTTATGGTGTTCATTCGCAACAAGGTGAGAGTTTATGGAGTGGGCGGGCCACCGTGTTTCCATAACAAGGTTAAGAACACAACATAGAAAAGACAGAGCATGTGTTTCTATCAACAAGGTGAGGCGTGGGACAGAGCATAGATAGAGAGAATAGATAGGGAGAGAGAGAACAGGCTTGGGTTTATGGTCAATGACAACAGCAGCAGTGAGGGACGGGAGTCTTGGTTAGAGTTGGCTGCTTATACCAGAGGCAGAGGGCTCGAATTGAGGACGACTGGCTACTATTCTAAACTTTGTGTGGTGAGCTTTCTGGCACCCAGAGCTGATGAGGCATCAGCCAAGTGGTGATAAACAGACTGGAAGAAGAGTGGCTATAAGACTCAGGCTGGTTTCCAGACTTGCCCTCTACAAGATCATCAGCAGACTCCATCATCTAGCATCCTCTGTCCAGCTCCCTTCGCTCAAACCATGAACTGACCCTCTCTATCTGCAGAGGATGCAGCTTCCAAAGGCTTGGCCTCTATTGGTTTACCCGTCATGACATATTACTTGTTTGTTATTTTGCTCTTGGAGCGCTTTGAGATTCTATGAAAAGCGCTTTAGAAATGGAAGAAATGATTGTCCATTATCACCAGCTAAATTCCACTATAGCGCGTGTGTGCGCTCGTGTGTTTGAGAGAGAGAGAGAGAGAGAGAGAGAGAGAGAGAGAGAGAGAAAGACAGTGAGTCTGGGGATTCTACCCTCTTTTCGGACAGGGTGTGGGCATGATCGTCCAATGAGATGGTGAGGATTCATCCTAATACAGCATGTAGACAAGAGGGCACAGTTAATCCAGTTGACCAGCACCTGTCTTTTGATGTAGCTACATAGCTATGTTTACTCGTTAGGTAGCTTGTGAAGGAATGTGACGAGACAGCGCGACAAGGAGAGGAAGAGTTGAAGTGTCATGTGTCATTTAGAGTGATTAGTTGTTATGGTAGTGTACTATAAACACAGGGCAGTGATCCAGTTAATCGGACCAGCAGACATGAGGGACCGTGCTCATAGTACAGGATTATGTAACAATAAGTTGGACCAGTGCACCATGTGCAGGGAATAGTATACTACCCTGCTGCTTTGACAGTGTTAGCTGTATAGCCTACTAGTCTGCAAACCGTAGAGCCTGCCTACACAGTAGTGTCCTAACCGTCTAAAGTTCACCAGTGTTGTCATATATACACTAAAGGAGGCCAAATTAAAGTTCCTATACAGTGCAATATACACAATGTTGCTCAATAGGTTCAATTGTTGTGGGCCCAAACAAGAGAGAGCGATAGGAATATGTTGATTATGTAATACAGTATATATCAGTATGGAGAGCACTAGTTGCTAAATGTCCTCATACTGAAATGCTGTAAGCACATACAGTAGCACAATGGCCCATTGCCAGTCAATGGATACTCGCTTTTGCAGGCCAACAAGCAATGCACCAACCTATTGCTTTGCCCGTGGCCTGCGGGGGAAATGACTAAAACATTTGATCTGAGTGAACAGTCAATTGGTTAACAAGGTCGGGTGTATTTAACGTGCATTTAGCTAGCACCACTTTTTAAAGAAATAACATTTATATACGTATTCTGTATTTCTTATGTTAACCATTTTGAGTAGTAATAGCTAATACTATGGACGTTTGATGACCACCGTTATATTAGATGACTTTATTAGTTATGAATGTAAAAAAAAAAATGAAAATCATCTTCCTGGTCCTTCATCATGGTCCTTCACCCTCCTCTTGCTATAGAAACAGTGTTGTACTGGACCAGAGTTAATTGGAAATAATGTCAAAGGAGATGAGACAGGTCTTGCCCAATTTGTCCAAATGTCGGTTCCTAGGAAAGATCCTTGTCACAGTGCATCACTCAGCACTCTAGACCACACATTTCAACACGTTTAATCGTCAAATTAGGTGACGAACAGAAACAGGTATTAATAACCTGTATTAATATATTAATATAATATGAATAACCATGTATTAATAGACTGCAAATGGCGTACACTTATTAATAATATCATGCTTGGAAACGATTGGCCCAGTACACTGATCTCTCTTAGAAAGCCCCTCTCCCTCGACCTCTCACCCAGTTAAAACAACCCCCTCTCCCCTTCTACCCAGCCCAATATAGTTTGTTCACATGGAAAAGACAAGCTGTGGTCAAGGGGGAAGCGCCATGGTAATAGATATTGGGATGCCAATCATTCAGCATCCAGTGAAACCCAAGCAGTGACAGGGCACAAATACATGTAAGGAGTCAGGGATGGTTTTCTTGAAAGAATTTCCTCTTGAAGGACAATACACATCATCAATCAATGTATGTTTACCCAGTACCTAGTAAACATTTGCTTTTTCAAACGGTAAAGTCATTAAATATGCATTTACCATTATTGATATACTTCTCATACCGCTCAGGAAGCAGACACGCTCTGTCTCTTAGAGATGAACGTACTTTGGTGTGAAAAGTGCAAATCAATCCCAGAACAGCAGCAAAGGACCTTGTGAAGATGCTGGAGGAAACAGGTACAAAAGTATCTATATCCACAGTAAAACGAGTCCTATATAGACATAACTTAAAAGGCCGCTCAGCAAGGAAGAAGCCACTGCTCCAAAAACCGCCATAAAAAAGCCAGACTATTATTTGCAACTGCACATGGGAACAAAGATTGTACTTTTTGGAGAAATGTCCTCTGGTCTGATGAAACAAAAATAGAACTGTTAGGCCATAATAACCATCGTTATGCGTGGAGGGAAAAGGGGGAGGCTTGCAAGCCGAAGAACACCATCCCAACCGCGAAGCACGGGGGTGGCAGCATCATGTTGTGTTGGTGCTTTGCTGCAGGAGGGACTGGTGCACTTCACAAAATTGATGGCATCATGAGGCAGGAAAATTATGTGGATATATTGAAGCAACATCTCAAGACATTAGTCAGGAAGTTAAAGCTTGGTTGGAAATGGGTCTTTCCAAATGGACAATGACCCAAAGCATACTTCCAAAGTTGTGGCAAAATGGCTTAAGGACAAAGTCAAGGTATTGGAGTGGCCATCACAAAGCCCTGACCTCAATCCTTTTTTGTGGGCAGAACTGAAAATCGTGTGCAAGCAAGGAGGCCTAAAACCCTGACTCAGTTACACCAGCTCTGTCAGGAGGAATGAGCCAAAATTCACCCAACTTATTGTGGGAAGCTTGTGGAAGGCTACCCGAAACGTTTGACCCAAGTTAAACAATTTTAAGGCAATGGTACCAAATACTAATTGAGTGTATGTAAACTCCTGACCCACTGGGAATGTGATGAAAGAAATACAAGCTGAAATAAATCATTCTCTACTATTATTCTGACATTTTACATTCCTAAAATAAAGTGGTGATCCTAACTGACCTAAACCAGGGAATTTTTACTTGGATTAAATGTCAGGAATTGTGAAAAACAGAGTTTAAATGTATTTGGCTAAGGTGTATGTAAACTTCCAACTTCAACTGTACATACAGTATGTGGACATCCCTTCAAATTAGTGGATTCGGCTATTTCAGCCACACACGTTGCTGACATGTGTATAACATCGAGCGCACAGCCATGCAATCTCCATAAACAAACATTGTCAGTAGAATGACCTTACTGAAGTGCTCAGTGACTTTCAACTGGCATAGTCATAGGATGCCACCTTTCCAAGAAGTCAGTTCATCTCATTTCTGCCTTGCTAGAGCTGCCCCGGTCAAATGTAAGTGCTGTGATTGTTAAGTGGAAAGGAACAACAACTCAGCCGCGAAGTGGTAGGACACACAAGCTCACAGAACGGGACCGCCGAGTGCTGAAGTGCGTAGCACATAAAAACCGTCTGTCCTCAGTTGCAACATTCACTACCAATTTCTAAACTGCCTCTGGAAGCAACGTCAGCACAAGAACTGTTTGTCCTGAGCTTCATGAAATGGATTTCCATGGCCGCCCACACGCCTCAGATCACCATGAGTCATGCAAAGCGTCAGCTGGAGTGGTGTAAAGCTCGCCAACATTGGACTCTGGAGCAGTGAAAACGCGGTCTCCGGGGTGATGAATCACGCTTTACAATCTGGTAGTCCGACGAACGAATCTGGGTTTGGCGGATGCTAGGAGAACACTACCTGTCCGACTGCATAGTGGCAACTGTAAAGATTGGTGTAGGAGGAATAAAGGTCTAGGGCTGATTTTAATGGTTTGGGCTAGGCCCCTTAGTTCCAGTGAAGGGAAATCTTAACGCTACAGCATACAATGACATTCTAGACGATTATGTGCTTTCAACTTTGTAGCAACAGTCTGGGAAGGCCCTTTCCTGTTTCAACATGACAATGCAATATGAATGGGCTCCCGAGTGGCGCAGCGGTCTAAGGCACTGCATCTCAGTGCTAGAGGTGTCACTACAGACCCTGGTTCGATTCCAGGCTGAATCACAACCGGCCATGATTGGGAGTCCCATAGGGCGGCGCACAATTGTCCCAGCGTCATCCGGATTTGGCCGGGGTAGGCCCGCCATTGTAAATAATAATTTGTTTTTAACGGACTTGCTTAGTTAAATAAAGGTTCAATGATTTGGTTGTTTTTTAAAATGTCCCCGTGCACAAAGCGAGGTCCATACAGAAATGCTATGTAGAGATCGGTGTGGAATAACTTGACTGGCCTGCACAGAGCCCTGACCTCAACCTCATCGAACACCTTTGGGATGAATTGGAACGCCGACTGCGAGCCAGGCCTAATCGCCCAACATCAGTGCCCGACCTCACTAATGACCGTGTGGCTGAATGGAAGCAAGTCTCCGCAGCAATGTTCCAACATCTAGTGGAAAGCCTTCCCAGAAGAGTGGAGGCTGTTTTAGCGGCAAAAAGGGGACCAACTCCGTATTAATGCCCATGATCTTGACATGAGATGTTCGACGAACAGGTGTTCACATTCTTTTGGTCTTGTCGCTTATATCCTGCCTCCACTGTGACTCCACGAGGCCTAGCTAATAACTAGAGACTCAAAAGCTCAGACTAGTAATATTCCATTTATTTCCATTCAACTCAACAGTTTAAATGAAGTTGAGCAGACATGAAATGATTGGGAGAAGGGCTTTGAGAAGTGTGTTTGATTAGCACAGCGGTATGTCCTGGATGGAGGAAGTTGACACTTCATTTAGACACTGATAGTCCAAATACCCATATACTGTAAATAGATTGTATGACTGTGAGGTAGGCTATAGTTTCGTATTGGTGGATGAGACCTTCTTGATTACATATCAAGAAGGTCTCAACATGGTTGCCATCTGCTGGCTATATTATATTTTGCATGCAGGACATATACCACAGAGAAAGAAAGAAAGAGAGAGAGAAAGAAATAAAGAAATAGAGAGAGAGAGAGAGAGAGAGAGAGAGAAAGAAAGAAAGAAAGAAAGAAAGAAAGAAAGAAAGAGAGAGAGAGAGAGAGATTAAGTCAAGGTGATCTATGGCGTGAATGGATGAATGGAGTCTGAGAGGTGGAAGGGATCCCTGTCGACAGATAATGGCGACACTGTGCGGTCAACAAAAGCCACCATCTGCAATGATTGCATTATTTTAGAAGTTCCAATTGGTGTATGTCCTGTGAGCAGATACAATAGGGACACTGTAGCATGTAATACATTTTCTACAAGAGTCCATATCTATTTCCCCCACAGTTGACACACAAAGAACATCTAGAACCCCTTTCATTTCAATACCTCATAACTTTGCATATCTGGATCAGAGAGAATTTATTCTCATAAAAATAATCAAGCTCCATCACTCAGTGGGGACAGCATGAATAAATAATGTCCATAATTGAGATAAAATGAATCATCAATCTATTTATACAACACTCTAATCAAGCTTCGACGTCAGCACTTTGTGTCAGAATATATTTTTTATTCTGATTCAGGCAGTTATGCAACCAGGGACACAAAAAGATCCATGAGGCGAAGAATGTGACAATTGAACACTACCTATATGATATGGGGATGTCATGTTTATTTTTTTTTGTTGCTATCAATTTGTTATATTCTTGGCCATAAACTCTCAAATGTCGGTGATCTTCTGATGTGCTACTCCTTTGCCATATCTGAACGCAGCTCCAACCCATTTCACCGTCTTCTATTGGTAAAAACTGCTCGGTTCATCACAGAATGGGAGTGTAAAGAGGGGTTGGGGGGGCGTCACACGCATCCACAATCCAACCATTGTCGATGCAAACCGCAAATGAACGGTGGCGTTTTGACCACCTTCATCGCTATGGGTTTTTCACAGCATCTCACGAGGAAACGTAAGTGTATCGTGGTATTTGTTTGACAGTGTTTATTGTTGTGCTTTTGTAGAGTATTTTTTAATTAAACAGGTGTTAAGTAACGCTCACGGCAATGTTTTTTTTATTTTTTATAAAAAGAGCTCGACATGAGGAGGAAAGGGAAAAGCGCGAGCTCATTGTTTTAGTTGGGAGAGATGGAGAGAACAGCGTCGCTGTATACAGCCATGTTGCAGACTAGGCTAGCTACTGATTGCGCTACAAAGTGAGAATGGTAACGAGCACTGCTGTCTTGCCGTAAGGAGAGAAACGATATAGATGCTCTATTGTGAGTTATCACAGTGCAAATGTAGTCTACACAACCACGAATAGCATACGACGTGGTTGTTGGTTACGGAGATATTCATGCACGTGATTGATTGTTGTGTTTTTGGTAACTGTCATGACATAACTATATTATTGTCCCAATGTTGGTGCTTCTGGCTTTGAGAGATCACCACTACCGTACACTGGCCAGTTCCCGACTGGTTTAGCAGCGTAAACAAACTTGCGCTGTTCACTTGCTAGTGGTGCTGAATGCTCATGTTGACAATGCTTCAGACCAAAATGGTTGTCTCACTTATACATGTATGTAGAAATACAAACGTAGCCTACATACTATAAACGAAGTTGCCTTGGTAACGATGTCTATGAACCACCCCTATATGATAACAGGCACCAAATGCATTTTACACGGGTAGGTCAACGGAAGTTTATTCAATTTAAAATGTCCTTTGATCATACATGGTGCTTGATATTTTTGTTCAGTTATGTAAACACCATGCGTAGGTCTTTAAATTATCTAAGTTGTCCTGTTTATACGTTGAACTGTCCCTACTATGACAGACCATGACCATCGGAAAAATGTGTGCCATTAACAAAGATAGCTGGACGTGCATTTGTGGAAACAAACAGGCAGAATCCGTTAAATCAGAGGAATCGATCCTTCTGTGCATGGTGTTAAAGCGCGGCTCACCGGTCACTGTGAGTAATTGACTGTCCATTAACCACCCAACGAACCAGTCAGAGGCTGTTAGCGAAAAGGATCAGCTAACGGAACCCGCAGTGAATAGCATCTCTAGATGCTTGACATTCGGCTTCGGTGCATAGCCGGTAACTACTGTATCTGGGGGTACTTTGGAGAGTGACGTGTTGGTATGAGAGTATTATTCAGTTAACTTATGTTACTAGTAAAGGTAATGCCTATCAGCTGAAGTATATTTTAGTAAGAAATCAGGTTTGCCTGAAAGTCATGGCTTGATTTTTGTAGCCCCATCTAATTCAATGGATTTCAATGATTTCCTTTGATACAGCTGTTTTATGGAAACGTTCAAAGTTAAGTGTCTGGTGTCTTTCTTAAGGTCTAACATCACTTAATGCCCCTCCTGACATCAAGTAGGCTATTTGGCCACCTTCTGTTCTCAGACCATCATGACCTTCCACATGCCACAATGATGATGTAGACATGTGCACCTAGCAATATTGAACATTCCTCATTCCTCTGATCTTTCAAACCCACAGCTTTCTGGATGCATTGTCACCAGTTGCTTTTCAGTGTGTAAGTCAAATCCATTACTGGAGAAGACGGTACAGATAGGCCTGTACAGCACTTGATGCATGATGAAGCATGGTCGTGAGCTGTTGACAGTGATAATGATTATAATGTAGTCTATTATGTAACATGTTCCACCAGGTCGACTGTAAGAGAGGTTAAGGGGGTGCGTTCCAAGTGGCACCCTATTCGCTTTATAGTGCACTACTTTTGACTAGGGCTCTGGTCAAAAAAATGGGCACTATATAGTGAAAAGATTGCCTTTTGGAATACAACCTATGTTATGTGGAGGTGAGACACCTCGCCCATCACCAATTGCTGTGTTGTGTCTTTTGGCTGTATGATTGTGTTGGGTTTATTTTTTTGGAGCACGGCATTCAATTGGGGCTTGTTGTAATGTGAAGGTTGATGGAGAACGGTTGGCTTTCAGTGCGTCACCTGTGTGTGTGTCTGTCGTATAGAGGATTTTCTGCACAGGGCTACTGTGGATTAGGTCACTGGCTCGTTGCACACACACCTGCCTCGGTGTGTCTGTCCCTGTCTGTCCCAGTCTGTGTCCCTGTTTTTCTGGTCTGTCAGAACTAGGTTACCCATCTCCCATCACAAGCGCATATGCAACATCTATTTAAGCTGTTGGCTGTGTGTGTGTGTGTGTGTGTGTGACCCCTCCCCCAGTACTGGCCTCAGTTCTCCCCTCACATGTAGGACGGTGCCAGTCCTCAAGGACACCCTCTATCCTTCCATCCTCTTCCTCTCTCCCCCTTTCCTTGTTTTGCTTCATCTCTTTCCCTGAGTTTGTCCTCTCATCCCTCCCTCAAATTATATGGAAATAAAGAAATGCATTCCTGTCAAAAGACATTGTTTTCCTGCCATTTGTTTGTCTTTGCAAGGACCATGTACATTCTAAGGGCTCGATTCAATCCCTAGCGCTGGAGACGCGATGCAGCGCAATATACATTTAAAGGCAATGTTTATGCGTTTTCCGAGACTGCATTCATGGTAAATGCTGCAGATATCGGCTCAATTGGAAATTACCTTTAAAGCTAGTTGAAACATGCATTTTTTTTAAACTTGTAAATTAATGATATACACATTGATTCTTGAACAGTATAATTTATACATGCCTCTCATGAGCTTAATTCAACTGTCATTCCCCACCAGAACCCAAAATATAAGCTTGTTTTACTCCAATGTTTATTTTTTTTTAAATGTAAATCTAAACAAACATTCTATATCCTCAAAACTTACATCCATAGCTCTGTGAATGAATTTGAGAGTGGTTACATTTCTGCAGGCTCATCCATCAGCTTTTTTTTTACCAAATCAGAGGCGGGGTGCCTGCTTCGTCATCGTTTCTATTAAGGATTCAAGCTTTAAAGTGTCCAGTGTCAGTCCTGTACCTTTTAAGTGTCAACCTTTGGCATCATTCTGCATACACTGAAGTGGCCATTATGATAGATGCAGCAATCCATCTATAAAGTATTTGACCTAAGTACACGATTATAAGCAGCAAGGATATAACCAATTTACTAGAGCAGGGTTCAACGTTCATCTGGAGCTGACGTGTAGTCCTACCTGAAGACCAACTCACTGGCCTTGTGGTCAGTGTCCACCCTGAGATTGAAAGAAGGTAAAAATGGGACCCGATCTCTGCTTGGCACTCAGGATTCATGAGATAGATTGGGGGTAAGGCCCTGCGGTAGACTAGTGTCATGTCCAGGGGTTGTACTTGTACATCAAGCTGCCTCACACTACAGAAACAGGGGATAGGCTCCTGCTCCTATGAGCCGTTCTGGCTCGCTCGTGCGAGGCTACTTGCTTAGGTATAACCAACAAATACAGCACTGAAGCGTACTATGATGCTAAACCATTGCAGTAGCTAGCTTACAGAAGCATAGTGCTAAACAAACACTGAACCAAAGTGTAGAAGCATATTGAATCTCTACAGTACATTTGGTTAGGCTAGTGTTTGCTCGGGGCATCCATTCTGGCTGATATCCGGAACATTAAAATATGAATTAGCCATGTGACATTGACATATGGGCTTGTTCTGATTGGCCCTGGGGTGAATGGGCTCGCTAGCAGCTCCTGTTTGACTGTCGCTACTCTGTCCTCAGAGAGAGGATGTGTGTGTGTGTGTGTGTGTGTGTCAGTGAGTTGAAGCATGTGTGGGTGTGTGTGTAGGTGTTAGTAAATGAATGTGTGTGCGTGCGTGCGTGTACTGTGTGTGTGTGTGTCAGTGAGTTGATGCATGTGTGGGTGGGTGTGTGTAGGTGTTAGTAAAGGAAAGATGCTTGACCCTTCTCGGCAGAAGTATAACTGTCTCCAGGCTAGGCTTCAGTCGAGGTGGAAACGCAAACCACATGCAACCAAAAGGAGACTTAGAAAAGAGGAAAATTGGCAGAGGTGCCTATTTAAAGGGATTCACATGCACAGAGGCACAAACCATATGTAAGCACATACCATGGGTGGGTCCACAGAAAATGTCAGGCAACCCCTGACTTAAAACTTTCCAACTTGCACACTGTCAAATGTTTTGATATTCTGTATTATAAACAACTCTTTGCTCCTGCCTCAGTTCCAGAAACCTGAACAACCGACAAAAAACCCCCATTCTTAACATACTTTATTGTCATGCTCTGGTGTACAGTAGCCTTAACCAACTCATTAATCCAGTTGTCATCAGTCTTGCACCCACCCAGCTGTCTCCTCCCTCCGGCGATGAATACGTGATAGAGACTCAAACAGCGGAGGGTTGGCAGGGAACGTCTGCCTCTGGGTTACATACACGTTGGGTTGTCGGGGCTAATCCGCCATTGAAACAATAACAAACCGGGCACCCTGCCTCTGTTTTGGTGAAAAGCTGAAAGATGGGGCTGGTGAAATGTAACCCCTCTCAAAACTGACCATGTGTGATATCAAATGTATAGTTTTAACCATATTTTGGGGATATACAGTGTTTGTTTACGTTTACATTGTTTAAAAACATTGGAGTAAAATAAGCTTATATTTGGGGTTCTGATGGGGGTACGACGGTTGAACTAAGCTCATGAGGCATTTCTAAGTTCTATTCTTCAACAATCAATGGGTCAACACAGTGTACAAAACATTAGGAACACCTTCCTAATATTGAGTTGCACACCCTTTTGCCCTCAGAACAGCTTTAAATTCATCGGCGCATGGCCTCAACAAGGTGTCTAAAGTGTTCCACAGGGATGCTGGCCCATGTTGACTTCAATGCTTCCCACAGTTGTGTCAAGTTGGCTGGATGTCCTTTGGCTGGTGGACAATTCTTGATACACACGGGAAACTGTTGAGTGTGAAAAACCAAGCAGTGTTGCAGTTCTTTACACACTCAAACCGGTGCGCCTGGCACCTACTACCATACCCAGTTCAAAGGCACTTCAATATTTTGTCTTGCCCATTCACCCTCTGAATACACAATCCATGTCTCAATTGTCAAATGTTTTAAAAATCCTCCTTTAACCTGTCTCCCCCCCTTCATCTACACTGATTAAAGGGGATTTAACAAGTGACATCAATAAGGGATCACACCTGGATTCACCTGGTCAGTATATGTCATGGAAAGAGCCAGTGTTCCTAATGTTTTGTACACTGATTTAAGGTTGCATAATTCCCTGGAACTTTCAATAAGTTACCTGGTTTCCCAGCAATCCTGGTTGGAGATTTCTGGATTCCCTTCTTGTTTTGGGAATCCTCCAACCGGGATTTCAGGGAAACCAGGGAATTTATTGAAAGTTCCCGGGATTTTGTGACCCTACACTGAGTGTATATCATTGATTTCAATGTTCAACAGTGCATGTTGCAACTGCAGATGGCTCCTTTTAACTCAAAAAGCGGCTCATCTCCAACGGGCGAACCACGTGGGCGTTTACAGGATGCCACGGCACCACCCACCTGGAGCAATGTGGCAGCTGCAGTTCCGAGCTCCAGGGACAAGGGTGGTTATGTGGGGGAACAACTGGTTGATGTCTGTTAACATGGTTTCAATGCAATCCAATTCAGACGTTATTATTATTCACCCCAGAAGGGACACCTGGGCTGGGAAAGGCTTTGTAAAACAAGGTCCCAGATTGGTTTCTAGTGGTCACTTTCTTTTTGGGGTATACTGATGTTAGAGGAGGGGTGTTGACCATGTGGGTACTTAGAAAGGGACTTTAGGGAGCTTTGAAACGCATGGTTCACCATGGTACCTGAGCTGGAAAAGTCTCTCTTTCATTGGGCTGTTTCCATATCTATTCATGCCTTTGCTATGGAGATGTTGAATGTTGTTGAATCCGAACTGAGAGATGCAGCTGGCAGACCCAACAGCATCAAAAGGACACCACTCTCTCTGGTCTCCTGTATTTGTAAATACATGAGCCAAGCTGAGCGTAACAACAGACTATGATTCAGTCCTTCAGCCTTTGCAGGCCAGGGGACTTCAGCATGATTATATGCATATGTATGCATGATGTAGATTTGTTAGTGTATGTATTTGTTTTTGGAGAGGGGAAGGGGAAAATAGTTCAGGGGAATCACATTTTCTATGTGGAGTTGTATGGATACTTTAATATTGAATATATTATCGTTACAGCGTTGGCCACCTTAATGTGTTTTGGACTGGGAAACCTTCCACATACACAGGCAATGGCTGTCTGTATGTGACAGTCGGTTTGGCCTACATCTAGGCTACAGCACGCCATGACGCTTCTATACATTTCTTTAGTTGACTATTCCAGATTTCCCGACCGAGTGGGGAGAGGGAGCAATAGAAGAAACAAGGTGTTTTTTATGTTTCGGGATGTGGGATGGCATAGCAATCATGGCAACAGCCAATCGGATTTAGCCGGTGGCAGATGGAGTTGGCAATGTGTAGCTTAGCCTAGACTGTGGACAGACTCTGCTGGGCAGGTTTACCACACGCCCACTCTATATGCCCTGTCGACCATGGCTCTCACTTACACCAGAGCTGTGCCAGGGCCCATTGCTCTGCCATTTGAGCCTCGTTAGCTCCCCCTTCTGCGAGGAGAGTGCTGGCGGAGAGAGGGTAGCGCCGGAACGACCACAGCCTTCTGTTCCCTCAGTAGTGTGTGTTCACTGAACTGGAAGAGGCCTATGGGCAGCTGCCCTGTTCCCTCTGCTGCGATGAGGTGATATCCTTCCTGTTATCCTAGCCTTCTATGCTAGAGGGCGCTGTGGTCTGTTTACAAGTCAACCAACATGAGTTACAGTGTTGTTTGGTGTTGTTGTTGAAGTGATTGTTCTTCACTCCAAAATACCAGTTTTATAAAGATTCTTTGAACTGTGTCAACGCCATCTGTTGTGTTTGTGTAGATCCAGCTATACGTCTCAATCCCACATGAATGGGAAAGAAGAGAGCATTTTCTGAATAAAAATCTAAAATAGTTTCCAAGTGACACCCGTTTGGGACACAGACAAAGATTGGGTATTGGAGTTCATAACATTAGTATTACAGAATGACTGACTCTAATGACTTACCCTCCTTCCTGTGTGTCCCCTCAGTTAGCCATTGACCTGCCTGAGGGATGGAGTCCCTCTTTGGGGGCGAGCTGGGCCTCCTGGGCGGGGGAGAGGGGCTGAGGGATGACGGCTGCGGCTTGGGGTCGGGGGTCAACTGGTCATCCTCACCCATCCAAGACGACATGTACCCCTCCCACTTTGCCCTGGCCGCCGCCTACCATGACATCAAAACGCGATTGGCCAGCCTGGAGCGAGAGAACAGCAGCATCAAGAGGAAGCTGAAGAACTATGAGGTCAAGGTAGGTTGACTGATCTATTCATGACAGAGGCTACGTCCCAAATGGCACCCTATTCCCTTTATACTGCACTACTTCAAAGGGAAGTCCTATGGCCCCATGGGGCCTGGTCAAAAGTAGTGCACTATATAAGGAATAGTGTGTCATTTGGTTACACAAGCATTGATTGGTCAGATAGTATGCAACACTGATGTTGTAGGTCTACATCAGCCAACCAATGTCCCTTTTTGAATATCTTTAAAAGGCATCCCCCTTAAAGGGATAGTTAGGGATTTTAACCCTTTATCTTCTTCCCCAGAGTTAGATTAACTCTGGATACTATTTTTATGTATCTGAGTCCAGCATGAAAGAAGTTGGAGGTAGTTTAACAAGAAAATGCTAACTAGCCTAGCACAAAGACTGGAAGTGCTAGTTATTCCCATATACTTCCAGTCATTTCGCTAATGCTAGTTAGCAAACGTGCAAATGCTAGTTAGCAATTGTGCAAATGCTAGATAGCAACTTTCTCAAAACTGCATGCAGATACATAAAAATGGTATCCACAAGTTCATCTGACTGTGGGGAAGTAGATACAGCTTCATTGCCAAAATCCCAAACTATCCCTTTAAAGCTATCACTGATTTTCCATGACTGAATTGGTAAAAGCTATTCTATGGAACCTGTGCTTTCACCTATGTAATTGAGTTCGATCAGTGATTACTCCCAGGAGAGGAGGGAGGGAGGATTGATTTTGAAAGTATTGAAACATTCAGGCATACCTGAATGAGGCCATTATTCAGTTGAAACTCACAGTGGAAAAGCTTGTGGTAGAGGAAGGTTATTTCCTAACCTCTAATAATAATCTGACCTCGACTTGCACTCGTGTAACTCTTTTTTTTCTTCTCCTTTTTCCATCTCCTATCTTTTGTGCTGTGACACTCCGTGCCCTATTCTCACCGTCTTCCTTTGATCTACTTTCTCACCTACTCATCTAATTTTCCTCCTCTGTCCTTCTCTTGTACCTCTCCCCTCCTCCTCTCTCTCAGTTCCCTATGATCAGTGAGTTTGAGGAGGAGAGGACCCTACAGTGCTGCTCCTGTGAACCCAAGGAGACCTGCCTACTGCAGTCAGAGACCACCAACCTGCAACAGAGAGTCAACTCACTCACACAGGAGGTAAGACATGGAGGAAGAGAGGGGAGAGTGAGGAGAGAAGAAGAGAGGGGAGAGTGAGGAGAGAAGAAGAGAGGGGTGAGGGATGCAAGACGGGGAGAGAGGGTTATGAGGGGAGAGAGAGGTAGTAGAGGAGTAAAGAGGGAGAGGGGTGGTAGGAACTGCACATCGAACACATTTTACTTTCTGCTACACTTTTCCTGTAATGGCATATTTTCTCTATTCCATCCCATAAATATGACCACTGCCCTGGTGAGAGAGGGGCTGTTTCAGACACACACTCGCTGCAGGCTTCACTGCACGTCCGTAGAGATGATGGCCGTGTGGCACTTTGGATTGCAAGTTTACAAACAAAATGAGACTTCTTCGTTCAAGAATATAAAACGTAGACTTTCTAATATTCTAATCCTCTAATTCTAATACCTTATAAGTGGCAATAAATGAAGGCTGTTTTGTGCAGTAAATTCAAGATATCATATGAGTAAGTGTGAGTAAGTACGGTCAAACAAACTCTACCGCTCCCCCGTCTAACCAAGACTCCTCCTCGTAGGCCTGACTTCCTCCCTCCAATAACCTTTCCTCCTCTCATAGCCACTGCACCGGCCGCAAGGGGGGTATAGTCATCTCCAATAATGGCTTCACACTAATAATTCAACTTATAATGCTCTGGTTATTGTATACAAATAGGCTATTTGGCTTTGACATTCCGGCCCCTAATTGTAAAATCCACAAAATGCATAATCAGTTACCTAAAATATTTCAAGTAGAGCCCATAACAACAAAAACTATACTGCATCAGAGCGTCGTAGTTCATAATTGTCTAAGGTCCTACATAGACCTAGATGTATGGTTGTGTGTCAGTGAAAAATCCATAGTTCCTGAGCTCGACATCTTGGGATGCATGTCACTTAAAAATGGAGGTTGGGGCCCAACATCAGGCTTTTTTCATAGGTTTAGTCTGCCTCAATGAGCAGAGAGAGCTTGCTGATGGGCCTGTCTAAAATGCTAGTCTTTGTCTTAACTAAGATACTCCGGACTAGGCCTTTAGCCCCTGGCAGGGCCTTCACCAGGCATCCCATTAACCATGAGTTTCTTGGAGCTATCTCATCCATGATGACAACCAGGTCTCCAGGAGTGAAATTTCTCCTAGTGTTATTCCACTTGCTCATTTTCCTGCATCAATGGGAGATATTCCCTAACCCACCTCTTCCAGAAGATGTCGGGAATGTACTGCACTTGCCTATACCTTCTCCTGGAGTGCAGGTCTCCTCTCTGGAATAGCCCGGGGGGACATGAAAGGTTTTGCCCTCAGCAGAAGCAGGTGGTTAGGAGTGAGAGGCTCAAGGTCGTTGGGGTCGTTGGTCACCGTTGATAATGGCCTGTCATTTATGATTGCCTCGACCTCGCACAGAGTTGTTTGCAATGCCTCGTCATCCGGTGCTTGTTCTTTGAGGATTGATGCTAGAATCTTCTTCACTAGCCGAATCAGCTTTTCCCATACTCCTTCATGGTGGGCTCCTGAGGGAGGGTTGAACGACCATTTTACTCCAACGTTCTGGATCTCCTTGTGATCCAGTCCCTTCAGAGCCTCCGCTAGCTCCCTTTGTGCACCCACAACGTTTGTGCCATTATCAGTTCTGATACTAGAGACTGGGCCTCTTCGGCAGGCAAATCTACGCAAAGCGTTAATGCAAAAAGCTGTGTCTAAGTAGCTAGCAACCTCTAGATGGTTGGCGCGACAAACAAGGCAGGTAAAAATCACACCCCATCACTTCACAAGAGAGCAGCCTCGCTTGACCTGTATAGGCCCAAAGTAGTCCATACCCACATGTGTAAAGGGTGGCAGGTCACACGGTCCTGTGGAAGGTCAGCCATCTTTTGTTCTCCAGCTTTGGCCTGCATTCGCCTACAGAAGACACAGCTCTTGATGATCTTTCTTGCCAATGCATTGGCACAAGGCATCCAAAAGCATTGGCTAAGTCTGGACAGCATATGGCCCCTCCCACAATGACAAACCTGCTCATGAATCTGTCGTAGGATCAGTTTGGAGGTGCGGGAATCTTTTGTCAGTATCATGGCGTTCTTCAGCTCCATAGGCATGGATCCTTTATTTATCCGCCCTCCTACTCTCAGTAGGCCTTTATCCATGATTGGATTGGGTCCATCTTACCGATTCCTTTAGCACATTGACTCCCTTTCTCTATCTTCAGGTGCTGCTTCTGCTCGTAGCAGATAATTGCTTGCTCAGCTTCCTCCATGTCCTCCACAGTGAGGCTTTGTGTCTTGACAGACAGCTTGAGCTGGGTCGAGCGGGTAATTCAACCCTTCATGTTCTGGCTTGATAGGAGCAGCGGCCCTTTTAGCTTCAGCATCCAAGCTGTTCCAAGTTGAATAGTGCTCGGTCAGCTTGCTAGTTGGACTCTCCTCTGTCACGCTCACACTCTTTATCATGAGATCCTTCCTTACCTCGGGGTCATCCTGAGGGATAGAGCCCAGCTGTGGATTCTTTGGCCATTGTGTTTCTGGTTTCCCAAAACTCTGGTCCTGCCAGCCATCTTGAAGTCAGAAAGGTCTCAATGTTCAGGCCACGTGAGGTGTCGTCAGCTGGGTTCTGTTTTGTATTGATGTATCTCCACTGCTCTCCTCTTGACAGATCACGAATCACGGAGACTTGGTTCGCTACAATAGTATGGAATCTTGTAGTCTTGTTGTTGATATATAAAGTCGAGTCTTGTAGTTCAATCTGGACCTCTGTTCTGAGCAGCCGATCTACTCGCACAGCTAGTGTTGATGCTGAATTCCAGCCTGGGGATTGTCTTCTGCTTAATGGTCGTCACTCTGGACTTACCTAGCACAAATCCAATGTGAACCTTTTCCTCTTCGCCTGTGAGCCTCAAGTAGCTTGCAATTCCGCAGCCTTGTTCACTTGCGTCACAGAAGTGATGCATCTGAGCAGATTTAACTGGACCAAAGTTTTCAGGCTTCATGCATCTATTCACCTGGAATCTGGAAAGCTGGTCTAACTCTGAGAGCCATCTTTGTCATGGTTTACAGAGTTCCTCTGGAATGGGCTCATCCCAGCCACACTTGATCTTGCAGAGCCCTTGGAGGATCTGCTTGGCCTTCAGAATAAAGGGAGCAGGGACACCTGGTGGATCGTAGAATGAGCTTACGGTTGATAGGATACCTCTTCTGGTAGCTGCTCGGCCCTTGATCATGACCCGGTAGGTGAATAGGTCATTCTTGATGTTCCTTTGGATACCAAGCGCTCGTTCGAAAGGTAGCTTTTCTCTGTCGAGATCCAGTTCCTTTATCTGCTTGGCTTTATGTTCATCAGGGAGGGAGGCCAATAATGCACGGCTGTTACTGACCCATTTGGTCAACTCAGATCCACCTTGAGAGCACAGATCCCTGAGATCTCTTGTGAGAGCTATAGCTTGCTGTTCTGTGCCCACTGACTTGAGACAGTCATCAACATAGAAGATATACAGAACAGTATCGGTAACCTCCTTATCATATTTCTGATCTTCTGCAACCATTGTTTGTGGGTCCTGTTGAGTATTTTTCCATGTTTCCACCTCATTCAGAAATTCCGCAAAAGTCTCCATCTTTGGCTCAAACCAATCAATCGTCTCATTCCTTTAATTCATCAGGTCACAATATTTGCACCGCTTCATGAGCCTCCTTAAATTCAGTGAGGATCGAATCAAATATTTCAACAGCTTCAATTTACAATTTCAAAACGTCCTTCCTTAAGCAAAGCTTCAAATTCCGTTCATGTTGCATGTGCACCGTCCATGTTTGCCTCTATGTATAGAGCTGAGCAACTTTAATTTCATCTTTATTTTCTGCCATAGCAGTGATTTGGGTTTTGCCCGTGAGACATTTATTTCCCCTTTTATTCACTTTGACACTTTTGTCGTTTCAATACGTTCACACGTTTTGATTCTTTTCATTCCTTCCTTTGATTGCGCCTTAGCTCAAGTCGGTATATTTTCATTTGCAACACGCAAAGTAATTCCATTTTCATTTATTTGTTTAGTATTTTAGTTTCTGTTCATCAAACATTAGCACCCATCGGCACTTCCATCCTTTGCTTGACCAAACAATTGTATGGAACCGATGAGTTCCTTCAAAAAATTCTCAGTGGTTACTCAGGACTGCAGAATTGTAGGACTTGAAATCCTTCCAGAGAACGGTCCTCCCGGTCCAAGTGCGCTTCAGTTAAAGAACAATAATCCAGCACGTGTAGCGGAGCTTTCGGGCTGAGATTTTTGACTAATGTAATGGCACATTTTCTCTATTCCATCCCATAAATATGACCACTGCCCTGGTGAGAGAGGGGTTGTTTCAGACACACACTCGCCGCAGGCTTCCCTGCACGTCCGTAGAGATGATGGCCGTGTGGCACTTTGGATTGCAAGTTTACAAACAAAATGAGGCTTCTTCGTTCAAGAATATAAAACGTAGACTTTCTAATATAAAAGATGGGAAAACAAAAATGTTCCTAATAATTCCTCTAATTCTAATACCTTATAAGTGGCAATAAATGAAGGCTATTTTGTGCAGTAAATTCAAGATATCATATCAAGCGGCTTACCTATTGCACATTCAGTCTTCCCAGCCTGGTGCAGGTCTACAATTTTGTTTCTGGTGTCCTTTGACAGCTCTTTGGTCTTGGCCATAGTGGAGTTTGGAGTGTGACTGTTTGAGGTTGTGGACAGGTGTCTTTTATACTGATAACAAGTTCAAACAGGTGCCATTATTACAAGTAACGAGTGGAGGACAGAGGAGCCTTTTAAAGAAGAAGTTACAGGTCTGTGAGAGCCAGAAATCTTGCTTGTTTGTAGGTGACCAAATACTTATTTTCCAAAAATAATTCATTAAAAATCCTACAAAGTGATTTTCTGGATTTTCTTTTCTCATTTTGTCTGTCATAGTTGAAGTGTACCTATGATGAATATTACAGGCCTCATCTTTTTAAGTGGGAAAACTTGCACAATTGGTGGCTGACTGAATACTTTTTTGCCCCACTGTAAGTGCGGTCAAAAAACTATACCGCTCCCCCGTCTAACCAAGACTCCTCCTCGTAGGCCCGACTTCCTCCCTCCAATAACCTTTCCTCCTCTCATAGCCACTGCACTGGCCGCAAGGGGGGGTATAGTCATCTCCAATAATGGCGTCACACTAATAATTCAACTTATAATGCTCTGGTTATTTTATACAAATAGGCTATTTATCGCTAACATTTCCCTTTGTATATCTCCACCTTTCCCTCAGCTCCAGAAGAGTAAAGAGCGAGAGGAGAGACTCGAGGATGTGATTCAGGCCTATGAGAAGATCCACATGGAGAAGAGTAATGTTCAGAGAGACCTGGACAAGATGGTGAGACGCAGTAGGAAACAGTGCCCCCTCCTGGACACCATGAGTAGTACTGGTAGAGCGATGGCGGGAGGGGACAGTATTATAGGCTAAAGCATTATAATGAAATAGAATCCTTTACATACTAATTTAAGCAAACACTATATTGACCATCAGTTTTCCATCAACAATGTACATCAGCGTGTGTGAGACCGATTATACCGCTACCTGCACACGTGCATGTACCCTACATTTGTGTGTGTGTGTGTGTACCCTACATCTGTGTGTGTGTGTGTGTGTGTGTGTGTGTGTGTGTGTGTGTGTGTGTGTGTGTGTGTGTGTGTGTGTGTGTGTGTGTGTGTGTGTGTGTGTGTGTGTGTGTGTGTGTGTGTGTGTGCTCTCCATCAGACAACACTAGCAGAGCAGCACATGGAGCGTATCTGTGGTCTGGAGTCAGCTCTGAGGCAGAGGGAGGGGTCCCTGCAAAAACTCAGTGCTCAGCTGCACAGCAAGAACATTCATTACCTACAGCTACACACCAGTCTGGACGTGCCTCGTGGTGAGTGTGTTTGTATGTTTGAGTGAGTGAGGACGTGTGTGTTTCTGTGTATGTTTCTCACTGTACCTGGATGTGTACTACAGAGCGGAACGGGCGGGGTCCCACCCTGCAGAGCTCTCGTAGTCTGGACGCCGTGTCCGACCTGAAGCTGCAGCGGTTGGAGGCGGAGCTAGAAGGGGCGCGGCAGCAGGCCCAGGTGGCGTGTCAGAGAGAGACGGAGATGAAGGAGGAGCTACAGAGGCTGCAGACAGAGATCAGACAGCTGCAGCAGGATGTACAGACACAGGTCAGATAGTGACACACACACAGGAGGTTGGTGGGACCTTAATTGGGGAGGACTGGATCATGGTAATAGCTGGAGCGGGATCAGTGGAATGGTAACATTACATTTGCTACGTTTCAGCCATTATTATGAGTCATCCTCCACTCAGCAGCCCCCACTGACACACACACACACGTCTGTCTCTGTCCAGCAGGAGGTGACCACACTCTGTGAGCACTGTGACGTGGAGTGGATAAAGAAGGCAGGAGATGAACAGTGAGTGACAGCTGCCCATCTAATACTCCTGGCATGTAGCTATGTCAGTAGAATAACCAAGTCTCAAATGGAAAACGATTCACTATTTAGTGCATCTCTTTTGACCAGGATCCATATGGTGTGGTGCCCTATATATGGAATAGGGTGCCATTTTGGACGCAATCCTAACATTGTCCCTCCTGTGCAGGGTGAACCTGGCGTTGGCCTACACTGAGCTGACCGAGGAGCTGGGTCGTGTGAGAGGTCTGGCTGTCAAACAGACTGAGATCCTCAGGAAGGCATCCCACGAGCAAATGGGTCAGTAGAAAACATGTGAATATTGAAGATTGTGCTCCATATGGACGTTGAATGGAGTGGAATTGCAGTATGCCCAATGAGGGTGCCAATAGGGACACTAATGTAACATTAAATGCGATTTAGCAGATGCTTTCATCCAAAGCGACTTAGTCATGTGTGCATACATTTTACGTACTGGTGGTCCCGGGAATTGAACCCACTATCCTGGCATTGCAAGCACCATACTCTACCAGCTGGGCTAGAGAGGCACCAATGGACTATAATAACCATTCCATTCTCTCTCCTCCAGTCCTAAGACACTCCCCAGCCCCCCAGCGTCGCTCCCCAGCCTCCCAACGCCCCTCCCCAGACCGCCTCCACCCTCACCCCTCTCCCTCTCCTCCCCTCTCACCTTCCTCATCCCCTTCTTGCCCCGCTTCCTACTCCCCCACTGGCCTCTCTTACTCACCCACCGGCCCAGCCTCCTACTCCTGCCGTCCAACCAGCCAGCGGTTGCGTGCCCGCTTCCAGGGGCGCCGCAGCTACTCGGAGGTGGCCGACTCGTCTGCCCACCAGAGGCCCCCACCCAGGCTGCTCCGTGACCCAGTCTCCACCCTGCCCAAGCCCAGGAACATGGGGGAGTCTGGGGCCTACTCCCGTCGGCCGGCCTCGGCCCGTGGAGCTGTAGGAGGTGTTGGTGGTGGAGGGGGAAGCAGCCTGAGCAGTAGTCCCCATCACCATGACCTGGAGCAGGGCTTCCCTCTAGCTGCAGAGGTACACACCACATGTGTATATATTTGTTTAAATATAACTTATATAATCTTATTTTGTATTTTTTTTAAACTCACCACTCGTTTGGATGAGTTTTATTAGGGAGTAACATTAAAACAAAAAAAATGTATCCACCAAGGGGTGCCACTTCTGTCATCTGGAGGATTCCCCGGCCCCCACTCCACTGGTCACCCCGCCCCAGTCGTCTGATGATGAGGAAGAGTGGAGATGCCCATCCCCGGTGGCCAGTCCTCCCAGGACACTGGGGGTCATGGGGGTAAGCTCACGGGAACCTCCTCCCTGCCCCTCCTTCTTGGCCCCAAATGGCCCGGCTACTCTCACCTGCCACCTGCCAGGGTACGTGGATGCAGACCACGCCCAGTCCTGGCCCTCCATCAATGTGAGTTGTTGCTGCTAGACTTCAGAGCTCAGTAGTGTCTCTCTATAGCAGTAATAATCAGAGCATCCTTATCTGACACGCAAATAGAAAACCGGTTATTCAGTCATTACAATGAGTACATTTACAGTGTTAACCTTTTGAGTTGAGTGTTTACACATCCTAACGGATGTTGTTTTGTGATTGGCTGCCTGCAGTTGTGGATGGAGACGGAGGAGAACGACGCCCGGAGCTGCCCGCTGTGTCAGCTGACATTCCCCACCGGTTACCCTGACGACGCTCTCATCAAACACATCGACACGCACCTGGAGAACAGCAAGATCTAACCGTTGCCCCCAGACACAGATCTAGGAACAACTTACCCTGCCAAATTCAAACCTAAACCATTACCAGGAAAACACAAAACTGACCTTAGTGTCCAGAGGCGAATTCGTCCTACTCCAGTCTGCTTCGCGTCATGACTCTACCTGCTGTAAAATACAGGATTTACGATGGGCTCACCCTTAATAAAAGTGACAGCACCACAATTGCGGATCCCCTTTGCAATATGGCACTCGAGAGGAACAGACTCCATCTAACTGTAGAGAGGTGATACTGTCGAGCCTCTAGTCGTTTTCTAATCTGGAAAGTTTCCTTGCCTCTGTTTTTGACCATGTTAGTTTAGGGCTATAACAAGGGCCAGTGCTGTTTCTGAATGCTCCCTCTCTCGCCCATGTTATCAGGTATGGTCTTTGACATGGTTACCTCGCACTGTTTTTAACACCATCAGTAAAATGGGTCACACCCCTAACTACATGCTTCATCATAAAGTTTACTCTCCGTCAAACCAGAAGGAAGTCTTTGCCCAGACGTTAAGGGCACATTCATAGCTGGAGGTACACAGCACTTTTTTTGGAATTTAGTTCAAATGGAAAGAAGAATTTTCTTGAATCTTGATGAAAACCGATCTTTAAATGAATTACAGTATCTCACGTGTCTTCATATAATTCAATGAAACAAGTCAAGGATGACTGAGGCATTAATCGCTATAAATGGTTGAGCTATGGCGGTATGTCAAGGACCCTGAAAACAGGGATTGACCACTATAGGTACCTCATAAGAAACACCTTTGTATATTGACATTCAGGGATTCAGGACATTGTACAACAGTGATTAAAACTAGGGTAATAACAGGCCGAAGATGTTCTGGTTTGTAGGAGCTGTACAGTGAATCCAGGCTGTTGTTCTCCATGGATGATTTGTGAATCTCAGAATACTGAAGCTTTATATGCAGTCATCTCCGGTACTTGCCTACAGGTTGTCACAATACAATTCACAGCAACCCATTTCAAACCCAACAGGGGGAGGAATTTGACAGATCCAGAACACCAGCTGATTTCTCAACTCAGCCTATTCTGAAATTTGCACAGCAATCAATATGATCTGAATACACTGGATGGGGATCTACCATCAGTACATCGTCTTACGTCAGATCAGTCCGCACTGATCAGTCGCTTGAGGGACGAGCGTCGCGCAGGGTTGACGCCACCAGTCGGAAGACAAACGCCATTAGTATAGATACCATAGAAGGTAACACATACAAATCAACCACAATAATGTGGGATCACTTCTGGAGGAACACCAAGACACTCTGCCAATGAGAGAACAGTGCGGCGCTACAGGAATCAGCGATCAAAAGGAAATTACATTTGAAAATGGACATGAACCCAGGTGCTCACATTGCATTCCAACACACTACAGTATTCCTTTTCTGAATCTTCTCTTCCTTCAGTAGAATCACGAGGCTTAGTTGACCCTTTATAGTCATCTGTCGGTTTTCTGTAACGCAAATAATAAAAACCTAAATCTCAAAATGATGAAGCTGGTTGAACTTCAGCTCATCCCAGTCTTCAATGACTAGTCTGAAACAGCAACTGGTTGGACTGGGTTCCACGCTTCGATTCAATTCATTAGACGTACAACATGTTCCCTTATGAGTTGACACCTATAGGCATTTTACATTTCCTGCATTGGGCAATAGTTAAAAGAGATCCTTCCAGTTAAACAACTGCTTACAATAGCCGCAATGCTTTGCAGTGTCAAAGAAAAACAAAATCGTTTTAAGTTCCATATTTATTTGAAAATAGACTAGAAAACAATTCATTTTGGTCGGGATGATCCCCCGCTTATAGCCCTCCCAATTGTTTTTACACTGAAATGTAACAATGGTTCTCATTTCCGTAAAACCCATTGTTGAAACATACATTAAAAATACTTCATAGTATCAACCTAAATCACGGTTGAAAAGATCACCCTAAAAAGCATTAAACATCTATAAACTCACTCTAGATAAACACAAAAAACTAAGGAAAGCAGTGAAAGTGTTATATAGATCACTGTTCTTTAAAACGGGTGAGGAAGGAGACAGATGTGAGGCATTCAGTGACTCAAACCAATGTGTCATTTAAAACAAGTCCAAAAGACGTAAAGTACTGTACAACTAAATATACAAAAACACAGTAAGACCCATCGAGTGCAAGAGGTAGCCCTTCTTACCCCATAAAACCCCATTAATCCACAGCAGTCTTAAAAACAATCCCCTACCCGGTTAGTTCCTCTTTAGAGTGAGAGTTTGATATCACAAATTGATTTAAATAAATCTGCATATAGACCTAAAAAGTAAAAGTGTTTAAATATAGACATATTACATTGACAAAAAGCATCATGCATCTCTATAACATGCAAGGTAACATTATTCAAAACGCTATGTTGGATCTCCGACCACCAATGGGTAAACTTGACAGTTAAATGCATGAACCAATTTCAATCTGGTTATTTTCAAGGCACTTTATATTTGGACACCAGAGCGGTCACTGGGGTGTGGAAGATCGGCATCAATGTGGGAACATCAGACTTGAAGGAAAAGATCCATAGTAGTCCTCATCTACTCCATGTTGACATTTCCTCTCTCCAATGGCAGACAGTCACCCTGGAATGATTCATCCATGCAGTCAAAGCTCCCTTCACCTCTCCCGTCAGTGGAGCTTTAGTATCTGCGTTCAGTAGTCTCATTGGGAAGTAATAGTCTATGATGAAGCCAAAATGACAGGAGGCTCTGCCAGGTCTACTCAACACCACAGATCCAAGTTCTTGGTGTTGGCAAAGCCTGGCTGATTGCGGATCTTCCAGTAGGTTCCGTTGCTCAGCCAGATATCATTCCCGGCCGCATCCAGTTCTTTCCTGAAGGAGGGAAGAGTAATATTTACTTTCTAGTGTGAGGTATCCTTTAAAAAAAAAAAGGGGCATCAACAGATACTGTGCATGAACACAATAGAATGTCAGTGGTCACCAACACAAGTCATGGAAAAGCTACAGGTGCAGGCTTTTATTCTAACCCTGCCCTAACACACCCGATTCAGCTAATCAGAAAGACCCTGAATAGCAGGGATGATGTCCACTGCCTTGCTATTTCTACAATAAATGCTCTTTGATTGCGTAAGGGACGGTTGGTGAGACTCACCTGAAGAAACGAGGCACGTGCTCCTCTCCCTTCTTGGCCAGCTCCTTTCGTCGGTCCCGCTGTTTCTGCTCTACTTCCTCCTTCTTACTGTCAGCCCCAGCTACATCTCCCTCCTCCAGGATCCTGTGGGGAAAGAACAGTGGAGAGATACGATATTCAGCTGCACTCTGCATGACCGGATCAAAAAGGCGTTAACAGGGTCAATTGTGTGTACAGTACCGTCGCACGCAGCCACATCGGATGTGGCATCACATCAATGCACAACACAGCTCCCTGACATTTGAGGAAGTAAATGTCACTGAACGATATCACCTACATGACCTACTGTACAGGACCCAGAGTTTTTCCTGGTTAGATCCTGTTCAAGAAGTATTCCTAGCCCTACTTCCAATGCATTTGACAGATCTAAATGAAGTGCACACAGCTGAACATCCTCTACGTACGCATTACTGAGCAGGTTGGACGGTGGTCTCACCTCTGGTCTGGCCTATAGCGGGTGTCTGAGGGAGGTAGGACCTTCTTGAGTTCAGGGGTCAGCTCATTGAGCTCCCTGGCGTAGCGACTGAAGCCGTAGTACTGGAAGTGGTCATCAGGCTGAGGGTCTGGGGATGGGAGAAACAGGGTACTGTGTGAGGCGATACATAGTGCTGGTACTAGAGAGTGGATGACGGACTCACGGATTGAGGAAAACATCCATAAAATAGAATTCACTGAAATTAGTGTGGATTAGGGAAAATATAATAGGCACAATGGTGTGGATTACACCATTTTATAGGATAAACTATAATATCAAGATGGGATTAGAGATGAGGATTATCATACATAGCAAATAATAGATTGTTCAGATAATAGCAGTACTCACTGGGCTTCCAGATGCACTTTGGGTTAGGCAGGGTGTCGCAGAAGATGCCCTCATGCCACAGCCCACCGAACCGGTGGACCACCTCTCCCGCTTGGTTCAGAACCTGGCCCTGCACCTCGTTCTTACTGGTCTCTGAGGTCCAGTAGCGGGACTGAGGGAGAGAGGGAAAGACGCAGGGAGAGAGAGGGGGCCGTGTCAATGGAGACTTGTTAGGCACCTCCATATGTAAAGCTTTGGAGATTTCATAAATGTCTAGACCCCATTCAGGCTGTTAATCTTTTATTTTATTCATTGTGGGTCCCATTGTGGGGTTATCCTTCAATTGAGCGTTAGGTTCTCTGGGCACCGGGCAGGGGTCTCACCTTGACGAAGGAGATCTTGCAGGTGCAGAGGTCACTCTTGGTGTTTCTGATGGTCACCTCGCCGTAGTGCTCCAGCCACCTCTGCGGACTCAGGACGTTGTGGACGCAGGTCACCACCTTGTTCCACTCGTAGTGATCCCCATATCTAGAGGGCAGAGGGAGACATGGGTTTAATGCAACTGGAGGAAGACGTTCACTCTTCAAATTCATGGACACCTGAGCCGGTTTCAATACTATGAACATTTCATTGAATAACACAGTAAATGATACTTTCAGGCTTGTTACAGCTCATTTGGCAAGCTAATGCCTTTTCAAATCTTCAATCAGCTCAATCAAAACACTGTCCCCGAGCTTCTACTTTGAACAACGGATCAAGACATTCAAAACGACGATGTGAAAGTAGGGTTACGTTACCTCTTTTTTTTGGGTCAAATAATCATGATGGAATTTGCATTAACACTCACTTTGGCAACTTGACATTCACTGGACCAGAGGAGATAATCTCCAAAGACTTTCCCCAGAACTTGTTCTTCCATTGCTGGTCTTGCCAGAAGGTGAAGTTCTCAGACTCTGCGTGCACGGCGGAGCAGGGCGGGTGATGGCTGACCTGGGAACAGAAAGGAAAAACCTTAAATAACTGAATCTTCAGTGGAAGACACCCTGGATCAGTTAAGGGTTACTTGCTGTGCAGATGGAATCTAGGATGATTCTGGGTCAGGATTATTCAAGTCCTACCTGCTCAGCGACGTAGCGGAAGCCGCGCTCCTTCCGGTGGCTCTCGTAAGTCTCTCCCAGGACGGGGTTGAAGGGCTTGTAGCGGTTCCGCCAGGTAGCCCAGGCGTAGCCAGAGATGGAGAAAACACCCATGTACAGCTTCATGACAAATAAGGTATGGGGAAAACAGATGAGTGAGATCGCACCCATCAACAATATCAAATGGCACCTGAAGAAAACTGCTACCACAAAATACTATAGTATTTTACATGCTAAATCTGCAATTCAAGTTGACCCCATTCATTGTTTGTGGATTTCACCGTTTCTCTTGCAATGGCTCTAATGCACAGACTCTACCCACACACACCAACACCACACACACCAACACCACACACACATTCACATATGCTGTTGCTATTATGTTTATTATTGATCCTGATTGCCTAGTCACTTTTACCTCTACCTACATGTACATACTGTATTACCTCAACTACCTGGCACCCCTGCACATTGACTTGGTACTGGTACTCCTTGTATAGAACCTAGTTATTGTGTTATCATTATTTTTTTAAATTACTCTGCATTGTTGGGAATGGGCTCGGTAAAGTCTAAACCGATTGTATTCGGCACGTGACCAATAGCATTTGATTTGAGAAAGCAGAGACCTTTTTTTCAGATTTCAACTAAGCAAATCTACAGGCGCATCAATTCACTTGAATCAGCACCAACGCTGGTATGGCAGCACAAACCTATACTTGAGCTGCTTCGTTTTAATGTCAGGCACACGTCAGGCCGCCTTACCATCCTTTCGAATGGGTCCTCTGTGCGGTTGGCGATGTCCAGAAGCTCCGAGTACTCCAGCTCTTCGCTCACCCTCTGCAGCAGGTTCAGAGGTTCGTTGAGGCCACAGGGCATGGACACACGTGACAGGTCCTTGCCAATGTTGTTGTACAGGATGGTCATGATGCCAATGTGGCTGTTGTCGACACAGTGGGCGGGTAGGACAGTGCGGCGGCCTGTGTTGGTGGGCACGGTGCTGACCATGTCCGGGGCTCTGGACACGCTGGTGCGGTAGTTCAGGGTGGAAGAGGCTGCCAGGGGGAGAGGGCATACAAAGGTTAGATGGAATTCTATACATTTCCTATTGAATCTCACATGTTTTTTTACAATTACGCCCAGCACTTAATGCTTGACCATTTAAAAAAATAGACATGATTCAGCCCTTAAAGGGAGAGTTCAGGATTTTCTCCAGGGTCAGATGAACTTGTGGACACCCTTTTGTGTCTGCGTTCAGTTTGAAGGAAGTTGCCAAATAGCGTTAGCACAATGCCTGGAAGTCTATGGGAATAGCTAGCATGCTAGCTGTTCATGTTGACATCGTCATTACACTAACAATAGTTAGCATTGGCTGGCAAAACTACAGGTAACTGGCAGCCCTTGTGGTGTGGGGTGCATTTCCCTGGCATGGTTTGGGGCCACTCAACCCCTTAGAGGGCAAGGTAACAGCCAGTTAATACACAGCCATTCTTAGTGATCACCTTCAACCTACGGTGAAGCATTTATATCCGGAGGGAAGTGGCCTCTTCCAGAATGGCAATAATGCCCCCATCCACAAGGCACGAGTAGTCACTGAATGGTTCGATGAGCATTAAACCCTATCCGTCTCAGTCATCAGATCTCAACCCAATTGAACAGCCTAGCTAACGTTAGCCCGCCTAGCTAGAATTCATAACATCTGTTTGGCAAATTCGTAACATATAATACAAATCGTAATTTGGAACATAAGAAATGGCCGATGGATTCCACAAATGGATACATACCATACGAAACATATGGAGTGTCTTGGATTTACATGACAGAATAATACGAAATGCTCTGAGACCAGGTTGAATTGAACACTTATGGTCGATTCTGGAGCAGCACTTAACAGCATTTTCTACCACAATCAACAAAACACCAAATTAAATGATGGAATTTCTCGTGGAAGAATGGTGTCGCAACCCTCCAAGGAGAGTTCCAAGGCTCATTGAAGTAGTTCTGCCGGCTCGTGGTGGCCCAGCGCCTTATTTAGAGCCATGTTGGCGTATCCTTTATTTTGGCAGTTAATTTCATACTGGACGCAGAGACATAAAAATGGTATCCACAAGATCTTAAGTAGATAAACAATAGACATTCTGTATGATTGAATGTATGCCAGAGTGCCAATGTCTCTTGTTTTAACTTGCAGACACGGCAACCATTAGTGGACCACAATGGAAACAAATCTTTAGACTTGTGCATATAATCCTCAGCAATTTTTGGTACATTTATTTGTTGCCTTGTTTCTTTATGCATTTTAAAATGGTCAAAATCAAGGCTTCTTTGCCAAAACGCTGAACCATCCCTTTAAAATGTCTGAAGTCCCAAAGCTGTCAAGGAAAGGAGGATGGTGAAACAGGAAGAAAAATTAAGTAATGACAGTCTCTCGATTTCTCCATCTCCCAAATTAGAGTTTGATGTTGGATTGAGGTGGAGGGTATGATGTTTAAAGAATGAAATACCTATACAGATTAGACAATAATGCGTTTGTTAAATTGTCACCAGTCCCACACAACCAAAGAGACACCTCAGGAGAACAAAGAGGGAGAAGAGAGCGATGATGAAATCATGTTAATAAAATGAGTAGACTACTAGGGCGTTTTCAGGGTCCAATCAGTATGCTTGCATGTACAACATTGAAAATGTACCGTCTTCAAATAAATTATGTGCATCAATGAATTAAACGATCCATATGGGACTTCCAATATGGCCGCAATTCACCACCACTCCACCGATACTTCAGTTTGACCAGTCCCAAAATACCTTTTGTTTGCGGTTGGTCCGGTGATACTGCCTCTGCAGGCAAAGTGGAAGCTATGTTCAGAAAACGTAATAAAAATACATTTGTACACAGATTACATATATACACACCCAATGTTGGTGTCAGCCGAGTTCATGAGTATAACTACCTAGATAGAGCTGGGCGATATAGACACAAATCCATATCACAATAAAATGACTAAATGATCACGGTAAATTGAAAAAGACAAGTTTACAATAATGTGCACCAGTTAATTTTTATATTACCCTTAAAACGACTAATTTGAAGGTTGTGGTCATTAATTGTCTTGTTAACAGCCCACATTTAACAGACATCTCATTTCAAACTACACATTCCTCTAGTAAAGGGTACTTCTTTTTAAAAATCGATATCAGTAAAACGTCCTCGATAAATGGTCGGTTCGGTCGGTAGTGATCATTTTCGGTTTATCGTCCCAGCTGTACTAGATACTGCATATTGTTACTTATTTTTCAAAGACAAAAACTCAAACGGACCACGTAGACCGAACTGTATTCAAGGTATAATGGAACTGCTCAAACATAATATTATAGAACACATCCTTAGAGTGGCTGTTCTAGTCACTCTACTTCTACGACCACAGCTGAACAGTGATATCCAAAGAGTGGCGGCTCACCATGGACCTCGTCTGGCTCAGAGTTACTGGTGGTGGTGATGTCACTCAGCCCGGACTCATCAGACTCCTCTTCTCCGTTTTCAGAGGAGTTCTCACAGACGATGACATCTCTGGCGTCATAGTACTCGGCCATGGAGTCGGCCAGCGAGGGGGTGCGCTGCACAGAGCAACCCTTAGAGGGCGTCTTCTCAACATTCTGGAGTGGGGAGGGGGGGTGACCGAAGGAGGAAGAATAAGACTATAGTTAACAGGAAGCATACAAAATCAACACTTTCAGATGGATAAAAGTGATGTCAATAATGTCTTAAGAAAGTTAAGGAAGAAAATCCTGCTCATTTGATAGAGAATCCCATGCATACAGGTACAAACACAGAGACAGGCAGACAGACTTACAGTACACAGTCAGACACGCATTCAGAAACAAGTGGCAGCCTGCCTCTTGCTGAGTGGGGGTTGGCGGCTGAATACACACCTGGTCCTGACGCACAGTGCTGTAGGACTCCTTGGAGCCCCCCGTGGATCCAGAGGAAAGGGACAGGGAATGAACTTTGGTTTGGCAAGACTGCACCTCCAGCTGGATACACACAAACAGTGACTTATTAGTATACTGTAGAGAATTGTATGAAAACCAAGCACAATATTAAGATCATTTCCCCATTATCAAACTTGGCCCACATGCAGGTAAGTTGGACAAAATGTACAGTATGCACATTTGGTGGAGGATTTCCCTCAGAACTCTTTCAGCTTTGTCAGATCCATCCAGTAATTAGTGAAGTTGAGAAACATCTAGTAACTCGGATCAAATAGATACGTTCGGGGGAGGTTTAAGTTGTTTCACCAAGATAAATCTAAATGTTTGAACAAGTGTCTTTACATTTGAAAAAGCTTTTGTTTCATCCAGGCAGGTTCAAAACAGGAGAGCAGGGAGGAATGGTTCTGCCCCTGATGGGTAGTACCGAGATGTCCCAGCCCCAAACAGCCCAAACCAGTTCTGGCTGGCTTCTCACACACTTGAACAGCAGCACACTGAGACGGGACTATATTTTGTAAGGAGAGAGCAAAAGAAAATGAGAGAATAGGTGTGGCCCATCGAAACGTCTGCTGTGTGCGTTTTAAAACAGACACCACAGTGTTGACTAAATGTGAATAACGCCTTTCTATTGGTCGCTAGGTCTCTTCCTGTTGTTCTTGTTACTTCCGAAAAAAAGAAACGTAGGTCTCTCCTTTGGAGCCATTAACAATGGTTTATGTTCTTAGTGTATAGCGGAAGGTTCCGTCTCAGCGTGTGTACTATATATGTGAGTGTGTGTCCAGGGCCTTTTACCTCAGACAGTGTGCTACACAGGGTGGCCAATTGATTGGAGGTGGAGGAGCGTAGGTCTGGACCGGTCCAAGCCTGTCGGACCCGCTCACGTTCCAGGGCGAGCACTTCGTGGATGGACTTGAGAGATGCATGAACTAAGAAGATTACGGCAGACAAATGTCATTTCCATTTGATTTCCCGTGTTCATCCACACCAACATAAGTCCCTAAGTAACTAAAGTAAGTCAATTACTACCAGATTGCAGTGGTCTACATAGGTCCTCTTTTTTATGTTGCAGAACCAGCCTCACTATAACCAGCTCTACACACAACTTTATGAACACCCCATCGAATGAGCCCCAAAACCCTGTAACACCCCTCTCTTACCCCTTTGGGACAAAGCACAGATGTCCTGCTGGATCTTCTTGGCTTCGGGGGAGGTGATGAGGGGGTTGGAGAGCTGGGAGTACACATAGTCCGGGATGGACGACACCGAGGAGGCTCCCACACTCAGGTGGTTGGACGATGTGCTCAGGTGGCTGGAGGTAAACTGAGGGAGGGGGAAGGAGGGAGGAAAGTTGGGGGGGGGGAGATGTGTGTAGAGAGCCATTTTGTGTGTGTCACTTTCGAGCTTTACATTGATGTCGGGACCTTGACAAACGCAACAGTGAGTGATGACCATGAAAACAAAACTGATGGCTAGAATTATGCTCAACAAGTACATTATTCTCCTGGCTTTATCTAGCTCCATCTTAAAAAAAAAAAATGTATCTTGCCTGTTGCTAGCTCACTAGGTAATTAGTCCTCAGATGACATCTGCCATGTTGTAGAAGACCATCTCATCACATGTTTGTTAGCTTGCACGAGCTGCCTCTGAAGTTGGAAGTTGTCATTCACTTAAATGTAAACAAGCCCAGTTGGATGCCTAACTTAGTTTATATATTGTATGTTAGTAGCCTTACTTCTTTTGTAGAATCTCTACAAATTCTATTCTTTAGAAAAACCCATCTCGTCAGCTTTAAAAATACTAGGGGTGCAACCATCAGATTATTGTTAATGCAATGTGTCAATGTGTTTGTACCGGTCCCTAAACCATAAATGAAAATGGAGAGGGGACATGCGGGAACAGTGGGTGAAGGAGGAGGATTCTGAGACAGCCATGACACAGAAATGTCCAGAAAACGTTCTTATCCAATGACGAATGTCTTGTACAGTGTATCATAAGTATTCAACTCCTTAGAGGTCACATTTTCCTGTTACAAAGTGGGATTAAAATAGATGCAATTGTGCTCCCTTTTTGTCAACAATCAACAAACATTAAACACTAATGTACCTTGATGAGATAAGTATTCACCCCCTTGAGTCATTACATGTTAGAAATACTTTTTTGGCAGATATTACAGCTGTGAGTCTTCTTGGGTAAGTCTCAGAGCGTTGCACACCTGTATTATGCAATATTTGGCCATTATTCTTTTCAAAACTCAAGCTCTGTCAAGGTGTTGTGGGATCATGGCTAGACAGCGATTTAAGTTTTGCCACAGATTTTCAAGCAGATTTAAGTCAACTAACTTGGCCACTCAGAAGCATTTACTATCTTCTTGGTGAGCAACTCCAGTGTAGATTTGGCCAAGAAGGGTGATTCCTCTCCCAGTGTCTGGAATAAAGCAGACTGAAGCATGTTTTCCTTCAAGCTATTGCCTGCGTTTATCTCCATCCAGTTTCATTTTGTCCTGAATCTCCCCAGTCGTTGCCAATGTTAAGCATACCCATAACATGATGCAGCCACCACCAGGCTCGAAAATAAGGAGGCAGTTACTCAGTGATGTGTTGGATTTGATCCAAACATACAGCTTTGCATTTAAGCGAAAAGTATATTTCTGTCGGGTTTTTTTGGTGGGTTTTTTTCCACACTAGGATTACTTTAGTGTTTTGGAATATTTTTATTCTGTATACTTATTTGTATTCATCTTTTCACTCTGTCATTTAGGCCATCATTGTAGAGTCACTACAATGTTGATTCATCCTCAGTTCTTCCATCACAGCCATAGAACTCCATAGTCATTTTAAAATCACCACCGGACTCATGGTAACATCCCTGAGTAGTTTCCTTGCTGTCCTGCAGCTCAGTTCAGAAGGACTATTGTATATTTGATGTGTCTAGGTGGTATAACACGTCATCCACAGCACAATTATTAACTTTACCACACATAGTTATTCAATGTCCGATTTGATATCGTTACCAATCACTGCCATTCTTTATGAGGCGTTTGAAAAAGCTCCCTGGTCTTTGTAGTTGAATCTGTGCTTGAAATTCAATACTTGACTGAGGGACCTTAGATGTTTTATTATGTATGGGGGGGGACAGAGGAAGGGTTAGTCATTAAAAACAAATCACCCCTATTATTCACACAGAGTGAGTCCATGTAACTTATGTGATTTGCGTTGAAGATGTCGTTCCCATAGCAACGATTAAAACATTCCCTAACCAGAAACCGTGGATTGATGGCAGCATTCGTGTGAAACTGAAGGCGCGAACCACTGCTTTTAATCAGGGCAAGGTGTCTGGTAACATGACTGAATACAAACAGTGCAGCTATTCCCTCCGCAAGGCTATCAAACAAGCTAAGCGCCAGTACAGAGACAAAGTAGAATCTCAATTCAACGGCTCAGACACAAGAGGCATGTGGCAGGGTCTACAGTCAATCACGGACTACAGGAAGAAACCCAGCCCAGTCACGGACCAGGATGTCTTGCTCCCAGGCAGACTAAATAACTTTTTGCCCGCTTTGAGGACAATACAGTGCCACTGACACGGCCTGCAACGAAAACATGCGGTCTCTCCTTCACTGCAGCCGAAGTGAGTAAGACATTTAAACGTGTTAACCCTCGCAAGGCTGCAGGCCCAGACGGCATCCCCAGCCGCGCCCTCAGAGCATGCGCAGACCAGCTGGCCGGTGTGTTTACGGACATATTCAATCAATCCCTATACCAGTCTGCTGTTCCCACATGCTTCAAGAGGGCCACCATTGTTCCTGTTCCCAAGAAAGCTAAGGTAACTGAGCTAAACGACTACCGCCCGTAGCACTCACATCCGTCATCATGAAGTGTTGAGAGACTAGTCAAGGACCATATCACCTCCACCCTACCTGACACCCTAGACCCACTCCAATTTGCTTACCGCCCAAATAGGTCCACAGACGATGCAATCTCAACCACACTGCACACTGCCCTAACCCATCTGGACAAGAGGAATACCTATGTGAGAATGCTGTTCATCGACTACAGCTCGGCATTTAACACCATAGTACCCTCCAAGCTCGTCATCAAGCTCGAGACCCTGGGTCTCGACCCCGCCCTGTGCAACTGGGTACTGGACTTCCTGACGGGCCGCCCCCAGGTGGTGAGGGTAGGCAACAACATCTCCTCCCCGCTGATCCTCAACACTGGGGCCCCACAAGGGTGCGTTCTGAGCCCTCTCCTGTACTCCCTGTTCACCCACGACTGCGTGGCCACGCACGCCTCCAACTCAATCATCAAGTTTGCGGACGACACAACAGTGGTAGGCTTGATTACCAACAACGACGAGACGGCCTACAGGGAGGAGGTGAGGGCCCTCGGAGTGTGGTGTCAGGAAAATAACCTCACACTCAACGTCAACAAAACTAAGGAGATGATTGTGGACTTCAGGAAACAGCAGAGGGAACACCCCCATCCACATCGATGGAACAGTAGTGGAGAGGGTAGCAAGTTTTAAGTTCCTCGGCATACACATCACAGACAAACTGAATTGGTCCACTCACACAGACAGCATTGTGAGGAAGGCGCAGCAGCGCCTCTTCAACCTCAGGAGGCTGAAGAAATTCGGCTTGTCACCAAAAGCACTCAAACTTCTACAGATGCACAATCGAGAGCATCCTGGCGGGCTGTATCACCGCCTGGTATGGCAACTGCACCGCCCTCAACCGTAAGGCTCTCCAGAGGGTAGTGAGGTCTGCACAACGCATCACCGGGGGCAAACTACCTGCCCTCCAGGACACCTACACCACCCAATGCTACAGGAAGGCCATAAAGATCATCAAGGACATCAACCACCCGAGCCACTGCCTGTTCACCCCGCTGTCATCCAGAAGGCGAGGTCAGTACAGGTGCATCAAGCTGGGACCGAGAGACTGAAAAACAGCTTATCTCAAGGCCATCAGACTGTTAAACAGCCACCACTAACATTGAGTGGCTACTGCCAACACACTGTCAATGACACTGACTCTACTCCAGCCACTTTAATAATGGGAATTGATGGGAAATGATGTAAATATATCACTAGCCACTTTAAACAATGCTACCTTATATAATGTTACTTACCCTACATTATTCATCTCATATGCATACGTTGATACTGTACTCTATATCATCGACTGCATCCTTATGTAATACATGTATCACTAGCCACTTTAACTATGCCACTTGGTTTATATACTCATCTCATATGTATATACTGTACTCGATATCATCTACTGTATCTTGCCTATGCTGCTCTGTACCATCACTCATTCATATATCCTTATGTACATATTCTTTATCCCCTTACACTGTGTATAAGACAGTAGTTTTTTGGAATTGTTAGTTAGATTACTTGTTCGTTATTACTGCATTGTCGGAACTAGAAGCACAAGCATTTCGCTACACTCGCATTAACATCTGCTAACCATGTGTATGTGACAAATTAAATTTGATTTGATTTGTTAAGCTACATTTACTCCTGAACTCATTTTGGCTTGCCTAAACAAAGCATGTGAATATTTATGCAACTATATTTTAGTCATTACATTTTTGTCAATTTGGAAATTGTCTAATTGTATTTTTCACAGAGTATTTTCTGTACATAAATTACTTTAAAAAAAAAATCATATCTATTTCAATCCCACTTTGTAACAACAAAACGTGGAAAAACACACTTATGATACCCACTGTATAGGACATGAGAACTTACCATGCCGCGGGTTTCGACTCCAGACAGGGTGCGAGAGTGACCAAATATCTTGTTTGTCGTCTTCCTCTCCTTCTTGGCCTTGGGGGTATTAAGGGTCAGATTCTGAAAGACAGGTAGAATAGATACATGCTCAGACTAAAGAACAGCCAACCACTAAATGAATACTCCAATGTCACACTCACCTCAGAATTACATGTGTGCCATTTCCCCCCCCCATAGAGAACATCTCATATACAGTACGTGCGGTTGTAGAGTAGTGGTTAGGGCAGTGACCTTACCTGCATGTTGATTCGTCGCTCTAGGTCACTGTTGGAGATTGGTTGCTGGTCACTCTCCAGCCAATTGAGCCTCTGGATGAGCTGGGCCAACTCCGTCAAGTCCAACTGAGAACGAGCTAGCTCTGTGGGGGTCAAGAATCAGAGAAGATTATTGATAAAGCTTTGGAGTGAAAGCTTAGCTCTGAAAATAACTGGATATTCATTTAATGCTGAATTGTAAAATGATAGCCTTGATTCCCTAGCTTCACCATGGAAGTACCTTACCTTGGGAGCAGGTATCTGACTGGTGGGTCTGCTGGAGCCACGCTGCCACCTTGCCGTTGACCCCTGGGGCTGCTGTGGGCGGAACCTCCATCTCAGCCTGGTAGACCGAGGCAGTGCTGGCGTAGTGAGGGTACTGGAAACAACATGATTTGGGGACAGAGGAGGGAAAGAGAAAGAAGAGTAGTCAAGTGTCAGTCAAAGCCAATTTGTATAAAGTCCTCTAGTTCTATTCAGAATATACCTTCACCTATTTCGGTGTGACCAGAACATATTTGGGTTGTAGCACTGCAAGTAGCAGACCACATTGCGTCACACCCCTGTTTCTCTGTTCACTCACCATGCCTGGCATGGCAGCTTGGTTCCTCTGGGCTAGACTGGCCATGGCTGGCAACAACGTGCTGTTGCCCATGGTGAGGGCATGGAGGACTCCGTGGTGGACGCCCAAGGCCTCATTCTTCTTGAAGACACGATGGGCACACAGCTTGGTCAGCCATATGTAGAACAAGTCATTGTTCTTGGCCTAACAGGAGAGTGAATTTTACATTAATAATTATGTTAATTGGGGACAACACATGCTAATTCTTCTGGATAAGAAACAGATGTGAAAAGGAAACCGTTGAGCGTGAAAAGAATACATCAGCGCTGCAGTTCTTGACACAATCCGGTGTGCCTGGCACCCGTTCAAAGGTGCTTCAATCTTTCGTCTTGCCCATTCACCATCAATGCCACACAATCCACGTCTCAAGGCTTAAAAAAAGAATGTTCTTCTACCCATCTCCTCCCCTTCATCTACACTGATTGAAGTGGATTTAACAATTGACATCAGTAAAAGATTAGAGCTTTCACCTGGTCAGTCTAGGTCATGGAAAGAGCATGTTCTTAGTATTTTGGGATACTCAGTGTACCTTGACGTGGTATAAATAGTCTCCACCATCCAGATCGATGCGATTGGACTTCTTGTTGATGGACATGACAGCGAGGCTAACGTCCAGGGAGCCGTGGAGTTTTCCTCTTTGGATCTGACCAGTGGAACATTAGAATGGATAAACAAGCATTACATAGCCTGTAACATTTACAATACGGCACTGACCGATTTCAGAATGATTGATATCGTGAGTTGAATTTGTGTTTTTGGAAATGTATTGTGAATACATACATCCTGCTGTGTCTTGGAGTACTTGAGGATCCCTTTTTCCAACAGGAAGTACCTCTGAAAGGAGAGCGACAGAACCACATTAGACAGGGGTCTATTCATAAGTGCACACCAGTAGCAATGAGAACAGATTTATTTTGAGAGGTTTAGATTCGTTTGTGAAACCCTGGATTAGTCCCTTCTAGCAATTTACTTCCATTTGAATACACCCCAGGAAGTCAGGAGTGATGGTGAAACAGAACTAAATAGCAAAACTGTGCTTCAATTGGCTTTCAACTGTTCTTCAAATTGGCTTGCCAAGTATAGCCTTCACATTACCTTGTGCCAGCCATTCAAAGGGTACTTCCTCCTCTTCATCAGAAAGCCCTCACAGATACCAGGGATGCTCATGTCCAACCCTGACCCGATCCCTGAACCCATGTCCATGTCGTCTTCCAACACCTCCCAGTGCCTGGAGTTCTATGGGGGAATACAGTTTTCATTAGTTTGGCTCCCAAGTGGCACAGCGGTCTAAGGCACAGCATCTCAGTGCTACTAGAGGCGTCACTACAGACCCTGGTTCGATCCCGGGCTGTATCACAACCGGCCGTGATCGTGAGTCCCATAGGGCAGCGCACAATTGGCCCAGCGTCGTCCGGGTTAGGGGAGGGTTTGGCCGGGGTAGGCAGTCATTGTAAAATAAGAATTTGTTCTTAACTGACTTGCCTAATTAAATAAAAGGTTAAATAAAATCAAAATGTTGCATTGTCCATAAAGAACTTAATACTCACAAAGTGGGTTTCATCCATTCATCGAGATATTCATGATGGTTATATACATCATTGGTTGCATTATAGTGTAAAGAGGAGACCCGTCATATACATGCGCCAGGCACACGCCACTCGCACTTTTAATAAAAAGGAACAGCTCAGAAACTACCTGGCGGGAGTTGCGTGATGACCCAGCGCTGTCGTTCCGTGAGTGTCCGGCCTTGAATCCTCCAGAAGGAGACTTGTCCAGATTGCTCATCACTGATTGGCTGCTGTTGAGTGAGGGTGGGCACACCCGAGGGTCCATCATTATGATTGGATGAACAATGTCGCTAAAAGTAAGCTCTGCTTTTCGACAAGGTTCTCTCTCAGAGGAAACACAAATCTGTTGACACAAAAGGAACAGTAATGTGAGGAGACAAAAAGTGAAATTTGAACTGGTTTCACATTTAGCAGCTTCATACGCTTTTTAATGTCCCATTTTAAATGATGAGAAATCAGATAAATAGACTTCTTTTCTTGAAATTCAAGTGTCAGGAACACACACCCTGCTGCAGTGGGCCCTTGGATCATAAGTTCAGGAAAATTAGGAATCCACCCCAACCTTATGGTTGGCTTGGCCTTATGAAGACCGTGGTGGACAAAGCGGTACTAGACAAGGTCCGGGAGTACTGACCAAAGAATATGACAATGCATTATTCAAATTAATCAGATTCTACTAGCAATTTTTCAATTGGTCAGCTCTTTTTTAAATTTCAGTCAAAACAATATTTTCCTGAAAAAATTTAAATTAGACCTAATCTACAGCATGAGAGATTATCAAAAGTATCAAACAGATCCAATTTTTTTTTACTGTGGAATTGTATCGATCTACTGGTACTCCAGAGTTATCCTATTCCATGGAAGAATGTCTTTAGTCCCTTGATAGCATCCAACACAACAGTGACACACCAATGTTGAGATGTAAACACATACAGAGCCTTCGGGAAGTATTCACACCCCTTGAGATTTTTTCCACATTGTTAACAGACTTATTCTAAAATAGATTAAATAAAACCGTTTAAATCAGCAATCTACACACAATGACCCATAATGACAAAGCGAAAACAGGTTGACATTTTTACAAATGTATTAAAAACAGAAATATCTTATTTACATCACTATTCAGCCCCTTTGCTATGAGACACAAAATTGAGCTCCGGTGCATCATGTTTCCACAACTTAATTGGAGTCCATTTGTGGTAAATTCAATTGATTGGCCATGATTTGGAAAGGCACAAACCTGTCTATATAAAACGTCCCACAGTTGACAGTGCATGTCAGAGCAAAAACCAAGCTCTGAGGTCCTAGACAGGAATGTATCGAGGCACAGATCTGGGGAAGGTACAGTGGCCAGACGGAAGCCACTCCTCAGTAAACGGCACATGGCAGACCGCTTGGAGTTTTACAAAAAACACCTAGACTCTCAGACCATGAGAAACAAGATTGTACTCTTTGGCCCATCCAACCTGACAGAGCTTGAGAAGATCTGCAGAGAAGAATGGGAGAAACTCCCCAAATACAGGAGTACCAAGCTTGTAGCGTCATACCCAAGACGACTCAAGGCTGTAATCGCTGCCAAAGGAGCTTCAACAAAGTAAATGCCAACAAACAAATTCTGAACCTATACATCCATGCATTAATCATTCTATACTACTTAAATTGTGTGGAAGAGGTGATTTTTATTTTTTATCAACAATGACAATCCACCTGAGTCTGACAACTTGGATGGAAAATGACTGAAGATGATAGCAGATGATATTGCCACTCCTATTTCCATCTCTTCAATCTAAACATACAGTAAAGTGTGCCCACTCAGGCCTGGGGTGAAGCAATTCATTCGATCAAACAGCCGACCAATCGGCATGTTAACAACCTTTAGTAAACCTTTGTAAAAAAAACAATGTTTGACTAGATAAAAAACTTCCTCTCGCTGTCAAATGCGTTTATTTTCAGCAAACATATGCTCATACAAATATTTACACAACAAGATTAAACAACTGAGACACACTGAACAAGTTCCACAGACATGTGACTAACAGAAATTGAATAATGTGTCCCTGAACAAAGGTGGTGGTCAAAATCAAAAGTAACAGTCAGTATCTGGTGTGGCCACCAGCTGCATTAAGTACCACAGTGCATCTCTTCCTCATGGACTGCGCCAGATTTGCCAGTTCTTGCTGTGCGATGTTACCCCACTCTCCACCAAGGCACCTACAAGTTCCCATGAAAATAAAGGAGAGCTGCACACTCTAGGAGCTCAGATTCAAAAATGTAATACCCAACGTTTCGACAGCCAAGCTGTCTTCATCAGGGTATAAATCACAAACACTGCGGGATGACTCATTTAGTGTCAAAAGACGCTATGTAATCATGGCCAAGAGTGGCCTAATATCATTGGTTAATTCTCAAATATTAAAATGGCATTCAAACAGCAGCATACAAAAAAACAAATGGATAGCATACGATCATAGATTCATTTTAGACTACACAAGCTTACAAACAAGTACAATGGCAAAGTCACAATAATCACAAGAATGGCTTCAGATCAAAGTCTACGTTGAGACCCGAAGGGAGCAAGGGTCTTTAAGTTAAATATCCAGGCAGCCTCTTGTTTTAACAATAAATTATAAAGGTCACCCCCTCTACTAGGGAGGGTGACATGTTCGATGCCAATATAACGCAGAGGCGAAATCGAGTAGCCTGCCTCCAAAAAGTGGGCCTCAACTGGGTAAGTCAAGATTTTGCACCTAATGGTTACCCCACTCTCCACCAAGGCACCTACAAGTTCCCATGAAAATAAAGGAGAGCCACACTCTAGGAGCTCAGATGCAAAAATGTTAAAAAAATATTTAAAAAAAAAGATGCTCTGAGATACGTACTTTTAATTCGTGCTTTGTTTTACCCACAATTTTTACCACATCGACAAATAAGATAAATAACTGCCTTAGTGGAGCTTGTAATAACACCTTTGATTGGGATCGATTTCCCTGTTTGTGGGTGTTTGAAGGATCTACATTTATAAGTGCCGTAGCATTGAGCACAGCCATGACACTTGTAATTTCCATCCAGTAGGGGTGTAAATAGACGTTGTTCAGGAATATCTTGGGGTGGTAAATCAGGGTGGATCAATTGGTCTGAGATTTCTACCCCACAAGAATATGACCAAGGGAAGGTCCGAAAACATATTACCGAGACTATCATCGGATTTTAGAATGTGCCAATGTTTGTGATAGATTCCCTTAATTTGTTCAGAGCGCTTTGAATAGCGGGTAGTTAGAATGCAAGAATGCGTGTTTTTGCAAGACAGACCTTAAAAAAGGTAATGTCTCGTTTTGTTTTCAATTTTCTCAACGGTAAGATTAATCTGATCATTTTTGTACCCGCTTTTGAACCTACAAGTTCCCAGACATTTCTGGGGGGGAATGGCCCTCACCCTCGGATCCAACAGGTCCCAGCGTGCTCAATGGGATTGAGATCTGGGCTCTTTGCTGGCCATGGCAGAACACTGACATTCCTGTCTTGCAGGAAATCACACACAGAACGAGAAGTGGCATTGTCATGTCAGGATGAGCCTGCAGGAAGGGTACCACATGAGGGAGGATGTCTTCCCTGTAACACACAGTGTTACGATTACCTGCAATGACAACAAGCTCAGTACGATGATGCTGTGACACACAGCACCAGACCATGACGGACCCTCCAACTCGATCCCACTCCATAGTACAGGCCTCGGTGTAACACTCATTCCTTCGACGATAAACGCAAATCCGACCATCACCCCTGGTGAGACAAAACCGCAACTCCTCAGTGAAGAGCACTTTTTGCCAGTCCTGTCTGGTCCAGCGACGGTGGGTTTGTGCCCATAGATGTTGTTGCCGGTGATGTCTGTTGAGGACCTGCCTTACAGGCCTATCAGCCCTCATTCCAGCTTCTCTCAGCCTATTGCGGACAGTCTGAGCTGTGATGGTGGGATTATGCGTTCCTGGTGTAACTCGGGCAGCTGTTGTTGCCATCCTGTACCTGTCCCGCAGGTGTGATGTTCAGATGTACCGATCCTGTGCAGGTGTTGTTACACGTGGTCTGCCACTGTGAGGACGATCAGCTGTCCGCCCTGTCTCCCTGTAGCGCTGTCTTAGGCGTCTCACAGTACGGACATTGCAATTTATTGCCCTGGCCCCATCTGCAGTCCTCATGCCTCCTTGCAGCACGCCTAAGGCACGTTCGTGCAGATGAGCAGGGACCCTGTGCGTCTTTCTTTTGGTGTTTTTCCAGAGTCAGTAGAAATGCCTCTTTAGTGTCTTATGTTTATTACTGTGACCTTATTTGCCTACCGTCTGTAAGCTGTTAGTGTCTTAACTTCTTTGGGACTGGGGGGCAGTATTGAGTAGCTTGGATGAATAAGGTGCCCAGAGTAAACTGCCTGCTACTCAGGCCCAAAAACTAGAATACGCATATAATTAGTAATAATAATTAGAATAATTAGATTTGGATAGAAAACACTGAAGTTTCTAAAACTGTTTGAATGATGTCTGTGAGTATAACAGAACTCATATGGCCGGTCAAAAACCTGAGAGAAAAATCCAACCAGGAAGTGGGAAATCTGAGGTTTGTAGTTTTAAGTGATTGCCTATCCAATATACAGTGTCTATGGGGTCATATTGCACATCCTAAGGCTTCCACTAGATGTCAACAGTCTTTAGAACCTTGTTTCAGGCTTCTACTACGAAAAGGGAGCGAATAAGAGCAGTTTGAACCAGGAGTCTGGCAGAATTTCATGAGCTAAGTCGCGTACGTGGCCATGAGAGCGAGCTCCATTCCGTTTAATTTCTAAAGACAAAAGAATTGTCCGGTTGGAATATTATTGAAGATTTATGATAAAAACATCCTAAAGATTGATTATATACATCGTTTGACATGTTTCTACGAACTGTAATGGAACTGTTTGACTTTGTCTGAACTAAGTGCCTGCGCCCTGTGAATTTGGATTTGTGAACTAAACGCGAACAAAAAGGAGGTATTTGGACATAAATTGACTTTATCGAACAAAACAAACATTTATTGTAGAACTGGGATTCCTGGGAGTGCATTCCGATGAAGATCAAAGGTAAGTGAATATTTATAACTCTATTTGAGTTTTGTGACACCTCTCCTTGGTTGAAAAATGGCTGTAGGTTGTTCTGTGGCTAGGCGCTGACCTAACAATTGCATGGTGTGCTTTTTACCGTAAAACTTTTGAAATCTGCCACAGCGGTTGCATTAAGGAGAAGTTTATCTTTCATCAATGTTTGAGTATTTCTGTAATTTGATGTGGCTCTCTGCATTTTCACCAGATGTTTGTTTGAGACAATGCATTTCTGAACATAACGCAACAATTTCAAAATTAGGTTTTTGGACATAAAGATGAACTTTATCAAACAAAACACATTTGTCTAACATGGAGTCCTGGGAGTGCCATCCGGTGAAGATCAAAGGTTAGTGATTAATTTTAACGCTATCAATCTGTCCTGGCTCAAATTCACATGTGTGAGAAGTATTGACATGTCGAATGCCCCATGTTGTCTGTTTAAACTACTAGCACCCAGTTCAGACACCCATGCATACCACACAAGACATGCCACCAGAGGTCTCTTCACAGTCCCCAAGTCCATAACAGACTATGGGAGGTGGCACATGACTACGTGGAACCCTGTTCCACATCAAGTAAAAACTGATCAAAATACAACTAATTAAAGAGCCGGGACTGAAGAGGCACAGACACACATGATAACATGCATACTATACCAGCAAGGGTGCATGTTTTGGTTTTTGCACTAGTACTACACAGCTGATTCAAATGATCGAAGCTTGATAAGTTGATTATTTTAAAAATCAGCTGTGTAGTGCTATAGGGCAAAAAAACATGAACCCCTTGCAATGTGTTGTGAAATGTAATGTTTTTAATTGTGTATAACTGCCTTAATTTTGCTAGACCCCAGGAAGAGTAGCTGCTGCCTGGGCTTGCAAGTGGCCCAGCATCTTAGTGCCAGAGGCATCACTACAGACCCTGGTTCGATTCCAGTCTGTATCACAACTGGCCGTGATTGGGAGTCCCATAAGGCGGTGCACAATTGGCCCAGCATCTTCCGGGATAGGGTCATTGTAAATAAGAATTTGATCAACTGACTTGCCTAGATATATGTTAAATAAAATAAATGGGGATCCATGATAAATACAAATGTATCAAGTCTGGTAAGACTTCTGCCATTCTGTTGCATTGGAGTTTGGTTATAATTGTATTGTCGCAATTTATTAAAATCTGCAATCTGCAGGGGACTCCAGATTTTCCTGGTTTTAATATAACTGTTTGATATATGGAACTCGGAAGCACTGAATTGAGTGATTGATGTTGTCATTTGAGTAAAATAGGGGGGCTACTTTCCATTTTTAGTGATTATTTTTTTATCTGCTGATAGTTGCTTCAGGCTTAGAGTCCATGAAGGCTATAGGTTCAGTCCAACTTATTTCATTCTGATTTATAAAGAATTTCATAGTAGCTTTTAAAATGGTTATTTAAAGCATTGTCTCTATTTTCAGCATTCGTATCCTTATCTTTTCAAATTATAACTGGTTTGGCGTGTATTCTTTTTGTGAGCGCTATGAGGTGTTTACCAGGTTTATTTACCATTAAATAGTATGCTTTGAGTTTAGCCTGTAGTTGTTGGCGCTCTTCAAAAGTAAAAGATCATATTCCTGCTTAAATTCTGATGAATAACAGCCAATAACATGGCAAAAATGAGCTTCTGATGTGATCAGAGCAAAAACTGCCTATAGGAAAGCAAAGAATCAATGACAGTATTGTTTCTAACTGAGGTATGTTACAATTAGTGTCCTATCTGCACATCAGTTCAAAAGAGTGGAGTGACCGTCCAGGAACTGTGTGTGGGAGAGCAAGCTTTGCTCAAACAGCCCACGCAACAGAAAGACAGACGAAGAGGTAATCAGAGGATTGCATGAAATATTCTGCTAAATATTCATGCTTATGATTGGACAAAACAGATGAAAAAGGAGCTTCATGTCAAATTGAATGTCCATTAGTTTCACGTGGAATTCTCATTTCATTACATTTGTCAACTAAAATGAAAAGTAATTTTATAATAGTATTTTTTCCAGGGCTTCTCGTCTTATCATTATTTTGTCAACAAAAATGGGTTGTTGACGAGTATATTTCATGGTAGTTATTGCTGACAAAAATTGACTGAGGGGGCATCATCAGAGTACAAAAAAACTCCAATACCCCGCAGATTACATTTAGCTGAGGAGGCCATTTTGATTACAGTTTCTCCATCAACTGGTGGCAAACACAAACAACTTTCTAGGTAATTGACTGTATTTTCCCATTCTACAGGGAGTAATATGAGTTGCCGTTGCTGATTATTTACAATATGTCATGAAATATGTAGTACATACTGTAGTCAACTGAAACTAAAAAAACTCACGCCCTCTTGGGTGGCTTTGAAATCATTTTAAAATATACTAAAAATACAGCCATCAAACAATGGCATTCCTGAATCTCGCAGACCAAATGACTTGAGGCTTATGCTGTCATGATACATGGTCAGCTTTATGCTAAGTCGGGACGAAGAAGAATGTTACAGGGACTGACACACACAATAACGATGTGGAATATGTCGTTCAACCAGATAACAAGGATACAAACGGACTCCTTTTGAGTAAGAGGGCAACTATGTTTCTCAGGCCTTTTAAAAACACGCAGACTGAAAGTGTGGTGACGTTTGGAAAAAAAAAGAGAGCTTCCTGTCAGCATTGATAAATGGCTCTTGATAGCCGCATATCTTATGGTTTGAATTAGAGAACTTAGAACTATTGACACATACCTGACACCAAACAAAACATGAGCCTGTTCTGGATGCTTGATTCATTTGGATCTGGATCAAATGTTCCGAACAGCTGTGTACAGTAACACAACCATAGCAACTGCCAAGTTACTCCTAACAACCAAGACTAAAACATCTACAAACAACCCCGCCGCTGTAGCTTACTCCTGATGCAGTCCAGAGTAGCAATCACAACATCGGAGTCTTTGTTGGAAGAGGAACGCCTAATAATCCGAATGATCTCTGAAGCAGATCACGGGAACACCAAGGAGAAAACTGCCAGAAGAGATAAAGAAAGTCACGAGAGAGAGAGAGAGAGAAAGACAGCATCAGGTGCCGGAGGCATAGGGTGATCGGACAGGTTCCTGTGCTCCAGGAATGTGCCTGAGCTGCATGCTGCACCAACACACAGGGCCCCTTACAGCCTCAATGACACTGCTGCTGCTACTGGGACACCTGGGATGTTCCACATTCTAGACTAGGTTCAAGGTTTAGAAATACAACATGAGGCATACAATGAAAGTGTCGTGGGGTAAGGAGGGATTGCCAACGTAAGCTTTGGCGGCACTGCAAGTTCCAAGCCTGTTCCAAGAGAATTCCAACATGGCTGACATTCTGCAGGACTGTATCTATGGCTGTGGGATATACTCGTACCATAGCATTGGTCGAATCCCATTTGATGGGCCCACATGCATACCATAGCCACTTCCTTGTCCACAACTTGGGTTTATCAGAACCAGAATCAGGGGTAGACACACGGTGCAACCTTCAGTAAGGCCGGGATACAACATTCCTAAATGCTCACCCTGGCTGGTCATCTGTAAAGCATTATTTAAACCATAGGCATTCAGCATTACCCATATATGTTCTGATGGAAGTATGGACTGTCACCTTAATCACCAACTAGGCCATTAACAGTGCGACTGACAACCTTCCTCATCAAAATAGCTAAATATACACTAAAGAGATAGAAATGTGTTCATAGCAAACTTGTTCATATTTCTAAAAGCAAATATGAGCACAATACAAATGTTACCATTTTACCTTAGAATGTTACCAAGACTAGGACATGGGCAATGGAAGTTCAAGTCCTAAATCAGTTGAGGCCAGAGAGTAACTGGATGCATATATTTCTACAAAGATGGTAAGCAGAAGACACGAGTGAAAAGCAGAGATGGAGAGTTGAAAATAAACGGCATTTGATAGCCTCATTTTCACTGCATCTCAGAAGTCCGTGAGAATAAGCAACAATGTTATAGCATGAACAAGAAACGTATCACTAGATCCTCCCTGTATCCCACGCGTTGATTAAAAACTAGTTTGGCACCTGGATTTGAGCACATTCGTATGAACACACAAGCGCTTCAAAGCCAAAGATAGCTAACAATGTTACGGAAACGGGGCCAATTGCTGTTCAGAAAAGGTAGGCGTTAATTACAGTACTGTTGTGGCTTCAGAAAAGTTTTGCTAAAATGTTGAGAACGCTTGAAAAGGCCAGCCAGCTCACCCGTGATACAAGTCAATAGTCGATGTCCATCCATGTCTTAGGACATCGGGAAGTGACGTGGAAACCAGCCACTAGGGGCAACGGGGGCATTGTGGATGGCGGATGGGTATCGGTCTCCGATTCTTAAGGTTGCAACGAACTCGAACTCAGCAACAGAAAGATGTTTGTGATTTTTGTTTTAAACCCATCTCCAATCTTAAACATTAGGAGTTTATGCCTAAACTTAACCGTAAACACTTCGAAATGTGACGTTTGCTACAACTTCCAAATTAGTTAAATATGGATTAACGTCTAATTATGATGTGGGACTGTGAGAGCTAAATTGCAGCACTCACATCTCCTATGGTGGCACAGTTGAAGTTCAAGGTGTCCAATATCCAACAAATTATGAGTTGTTTTACTTAAAACAGGCCTAAGCAAAGGAAACAAAAACACTCGAAATTCGATCCGTAATTGATCAAACATAGCCTACCGCAATATCAAACTCAATGGAAGCAAAACAAACAATTACTAATAATTCTCTAAATCAAACATTCGCTTCAACCAATTAAATGCACTTGCATTATGTTCATTTATTCCCTATTGTCAATTAAATAAGAACGAAAAACTAACCTGAAACCCGTGGATAACCCAGGGACGTGCCAGCGTGAAAGAAGACTGACTTTTTTTTGCTTCCTCCCCATTTGTCATATCGTAGCACTACGTCACTCCGTCGTCGAAATCCGAGTGTCCCAGGTGAGAAAGGTGTGCCCAATCCATATGCCGCGTTCAAAACAACTGTGACTCGGAAATGTCCAACTTCAGTGCATTCAAGACAACTGGGACTCGAGAAAAATGAACTCCGACTGTGAAAAATCCAACTCGGAATTCCAAGACGGAATTCGTTTTTTCTGACTTCCCAGTTGTCAAAACACGCACTAGTTATAAACCCTTACTTCTCCAAATTCATGACGCATCAGAGAAAGATAACATGAATTTAACAGGTCATTTTTACATCAATGTTGTGACACTAGACACATGATTTCATTGACTTTGCACGAATTAGTCAGTACAATTAGCCAATCTTTCTCTGGCTATTGGCTTATTCATTTTATGAATGGTATATTATATTCACTAGTAATATATTTTAAATGACAATATTGTTTACCAGAGTAGACCTAATAAACCACATGTTTACAAAATGAAGTCACACACAGAATAGTATTTTTTTTTTCTTTTGTAAAAAGATAGCATTTGTTTGGTGTAGCTTTGGGGGGAAATAAAACACCTAACTTTTCCTCATAAACAAAAAGACACTCCGATGTGTTGTTATTATTATTTAATCACATCCATGCAAGATAGGCAGTGACTCTTCACATAGTAAACTTCTCTCTCTCTCTCTAACCAGCTTATGTGGTGGGCAGGAGAAATCTAGTGATAGTTACACACAAGATGCACTGTTAATAGGATGCCTGGGCCTTGCTAAACCGGTATGACCAACACCTCAAGCATAAGCCCATGCCACTGCCACCAAGCACAGGGCCTAGAATGGGCCAATGAGAGTTGCCCTAGCAATGTGAAGGAATGTAAGGTATTCTCTCCCTCAGCTGTTGACAGGAGTATCAGAGGATGTGCATCTCAACTTAGGTACATTCATGTATGCAGTGCTGCTGAGTATGTGGTCACATTTTAGTCATTTAGCAGACACTCTTATCCAGAGCAACTTACAATGGTGAGTGAAAATATTTTCATTTGTACTTGTCCCCTGTGGTAATCGAACCCACAACTCTGGCGTTGTAAGTGCCATTCTCTACCAACTGAGCCACACGGGACTACACACAGGCTTTACACACTCATGGAAAAAATGTATGTATATACATCTAAATACACACAGATCAGTGGTGGAAAAAGTACCTCATGATTAAGTAGAAGTACCTTAATAGAAAATGACTCAAGTAAAAGGGAAAGTCACCCAGCAAAATACTACTTGAGTAAAAGTCTAGAAATATTTGGATTTAAATATACTTAACAAAAGTAAAAGTATTATCATTTCACATTCCTTATATTAAGCAAACCAGACGGCACAATTTATAGATTTTTTTTATTTCTTTTTTTACAGATAGCCAGGGGCACACTCCAACACTCGGACATCATTTACAAACAAAGCATGTGTGTTTAGTGAGTCCACCAGATCAGAGGCAGTAGGGATGACCAGGGATCTTCTCTTGGTAAGTGTGCGAATTGGACCATTTTCCTGTCCTGCTAAGCATTCAAAATGTAACGAGTACTTTTGGGTGTCAGGTAAAATATAAGGAGTAAAAAGTACATTATTATCATTAGGAATGTAGTGGAGTAAACGTAAAAGTTGTCAAAAATATAAATAGTAAAGTAAAGTACAGATACCACTCAAAAACGACATGAGTAGTACTTTAAAGTACTTTTACTTAAGCACTTTACACCACTGACGCAGTGAGCACAACTCAAAGCCGTATATCCATTATTCGGAAACACTTATAGCACATTCACTGAAATACACACGCATGAGTACAGTAGCCAATCTAATAATACAGGTGAGATAAAAGTCCCATCTGAGATAAACATTTCAGAATAGGTGATCTTAGAATTTGTGTACATGTATTATATGATAAACGCAGTGGTCTAAAGTACTTTAGTAAAAATACTACTTACAGTGCCTTGCGAAAGTATTCGGCCCCCTTGAACTTTGCGACCTTTTGCCACATTTCAGGCTTCAAACATAAAGATATAAAACTGTATTTTTTTGTGAAGAATCAACAACAAGTGGGACACAATCATGAAGTGGAACGACATTTATTGGATATTTCAAACTTTTTTAACAAATCAAAAACTGAAAAATTGGGCGTGCAAAATTATTCAGCCCCCTTAAGTTAATACTTTGTAGCGCCACCTTTTGCTGCGATTACAGCTGTAAGTCACTTGGGGTATGTCTCTATCAGTTTTGCACATAGAGAGACTGAAATTTTTTCCCATTCCTCCTTGCAAAACATCTCGAGCTCAGTGAGGTTGGATGGAGAGCATTTGTGAACAGCAGTTTTCAGTTCTTTCCACAGATTCTCGATTGGATTCAGGTCTGGACTTTGACTTGGCCATTCTAACACCTGGATATGTTTATTTTTTAACCATTCCATTGTAGATTTTGCTTTATGTTTTGGATCATTGTCTTGTTGGAAGACAAATCTCCGTCCCAGTCTCAGGTCTTTTGCAGACTCCATCAGGTTTTCTTCCAGAATGGTCCTGTATTTGGCTCCATCCATCTTCCCATCAATTTTAACCATCTTCCCTGTCCCTGCTGAAGAAAAGCAGGCCCAAACCATGATGCTGCCACCACCATGTTTGACAGTGGGGATGGTGTGTTCAGGGTGATGAGCTGTGTTGCTTTTACGCCAAACATAACGTTTTGCATTGTTGCCAAAAAGTTCAATTTTGGTTTCATCTGACCAGAGCACCTTCTTCCACATGTTTGGTGTGTCTCCCAGGTGGCTTGTGGCAAACTTTAAACAACACTTTTTATGGATATCTTTAAGAAATGTCTTTCTTCTTGCCACTCTTCCATAAAGGCCAGATTTGTGCAATATACGACTGATTGTTGTCCTATGGACAGAGTCTCCCACCTCAGCTGTAGATCTCTGCAGTTCATCCAGAGTGATCATGGGCCTCTTGGCTGCATCTCTGATCAGTCTTCTCCTTGTATGAGCTGAAAGTTTAGAGGGACGGCCAGGTCTTGGTAGATTTGCAGTGGTCTGATACTCCTTCCATTTCAATATTATCGCTTGCACAGTGCTCCTTGGGATGTTTAAAGCTTGGGAAATCTTTTTGTATCCAAATCCGGCTTTAAACTTCTTCACAACAGTATCTCGGACCTGCCTGGTGTGTTCCTTGTTCTTCATGATGCTCTCTGCGCTTTTAACGGACCTCTGAGACTATCACAGTGCAGGTGCATTTATACGGAGACTTGATTACACACAGGTGGATTGTATTTATCATCACTAGTCATTTAGGTCAACAGTGGATCATTCAGAGATCCTCACTGAACATCTGGAGAGAGCTTGCTGCACTGAAAGTAAAGGGGCTGAATAATTTTGCACGCCCAATTTTTCAGTTTTTGATTTGTTAAAAAAGTTTGAAATATCCAATAAATGTCGTTCCACTTCATGATTGTGTCCCACTTGTTGTTGATTCTTCACAAAAAAATACAGTTTTATATCTTTATGTTTGAAGCCTGAAATCTGGCAAAAGGTCGCAAAGTTCAAGGGGGCCGAATACTTTCGCAAGGCACTGTAAGTAGTTTTTGGGGTATCTGTGCTTTACTTTACTATTAATCTTTTGACTACTTTTACTTTTACTTTACTACATTCCTAAAGAAAATATTGTACTATTTACTCCATACATTTTCCTTGACACCCAAAAGTACTCATTACATTTTGGATGCTCAGCAGGACAAAAAAATAGTGAAATTCACAAATACTTCTTAAGAGAACCTCCCTGGTCATCCCTAATGCCTCTGATCTGGAGGCTCACTAAACACGCAAGCTTCATTTGTAAATTATGTCTGAATGTTGGAGTGTGCCCGTGGCTTTCCGTAAATAAATAAAAAACAAGAAAATGGTGCCATCTGGTTTGCTTAATATAAGAAATTAAAAATTATTTATACTTTTACTTTTGATATTTAAGTATATTTTAAACCAAATACTTTTAGACTTTTTCTCAAGTAGAATTTTACTGGGTGACTACCTTTACTTGAGTCATTTTCTATTCAGGTATCTTTACTTTTACTCAAGTTCGACAGTTTGGTACTTTTTCCACCACGGGATAAACGTAATGACAGTAATATTTTGTTGTGAGAGAAATCTGATATTGCTAACGTTTGAAGTCTGTCTTTAAGACCCCACTGGGCACATACTGGTTGAATAAACGTTGTTTCCACCAACATGGAATTCCTGTAGCCAGACAATGACACCTGGTTTAAAGACGTGAGGTCCTCTGGCAAATAACTACATACATTTCCAGCTTCACAAGAAAGGCACGACGTGGAATAGATGTTGAATTGACATCTGTGCCCAGTGGGACAGTTGTACAGAGCTGAGGAGGGTGTATGGACCTTATGTAGGCCTACAATGGTGTGTCTCTTGGCCTGAGCCAGTGTACTGGAATATTGACTGAGTTGGCTAGCATGAGTAAGCTAGCATGAGTAAGCTAGCGTGAGTAAACAAGCGTGAGTAAGCTAGCGTGAGTAAACAAGCGTGAGTAAGCTAGCGTGAGTAAACAAGCGTGAGTAAGCTAGCGTGAGTAAACTGTGATGTATGACCAGTAGTTGTTCCTGTAAAAATGCTACATTTATGATAGGCTTACATTTTCCATAGCAGTTACATTTTGTTTTCTTGGAGCTTATGATTAAGGTGTCCGACATGCGGATAAACAGGGGTCAACCCATCCACTCACCTGTGACCTGACCTTGGTTAAGTGGCCTTACAGATAACTACTTGACCTACAGCATGTATTTTCTACATCCTGACCTTAAAACCCTTAAACGTCCAACTTATACACACACACACACACTGCACGTCAAGTACTTTATACATAAACGTGACAACACATCAATTTGGTAACCTCCATACCACAACTAGTTGGTGGAAGGAAAAGGTGAGATGCTTCACAAGTGTTGGTATCGCCTAAAGGCCCGATCACTGATGAATAGCTACTGCATAGTTACTAAAGAAACACAAAGCCCGAAAGCACATGTCTGTAGAGTTCAGTTGTTTAACGTGTGTCTTACATATCTGTCAACTGACAGCATTTTTCTCCGCTTCAACTGAAGATAAAATGACAGGTAGTTCGCTCAGTACTTGGATGTAAAAAGTCCACGGGAAGAGTGCGCTTACAGTAAACTGTAGTCCTGGCTCATTTAATGTGAAATCTCTCCAGCTTGATGTTTAGAACAACATACAGTGGGGAGAACAAGTATTTGATACACTGCCGATTTTGCAGGTTTTCCTACTTACAAAGCATGTAGAGGTCTGTAATTAATTTGCATTTTGATAAGAGAGTGTTCCTATGCCTACATTCAGATATATACTGAACAAAAATATAAACACAACATGCAAAGTGTAGGTCCGCTGTTTCATGAGCTGAATTAAAAGATCCCCGAAACGTGCAAAAAGCTTATTTCTTTAACATGTTGTTCACAAATTTGTTTACATCCCTGTTAGTGAGCATTTCTCATTTGCCGAGATAATCCATCCACCGGACAGGTGTGGCATATCATGAAGCTGATTAAGCAGCATGACCATTACACATGTGCACCTTGTGCTGGGGACAGTAAAAGGCCACTCTACAATGTGCAGTTTTGTCACACAACACAATGCCACAGATGTCTCAATTTGGAGGGAGTTTGGCAATTGCCATGCTGACTGCAGGAATGTCCACCAGAGATGTTGCCAGAGAACTGAATGTAAATGTCTTTCTCTACCATAAGAAACCCATTGGCGTGCCAATGTTGTTTTTAAAGATTTTGGCAGAACGTCCAACTGGCCTCACAACCGCAGAACACGTGTATCGCGTTGTGTGGGCTAGCGGTTTGCTGATGTCAACGTTGTGAACAGTTTTCCCCATGGTGGCACTGGGGGTATGGTATGGGCAGGCATAAGCTACGACAATGAACTCAATTGCATTTTTCTCTATGGAAATTTGTATGCACGGAGATACCATGACGAAATCCTGAGGCCCATTATCGTGCCATTCATCCGCCGCCATCACCTCATGTTTCAGCATTATAATGCACGGCCCCATGATACAAGGATATGTACACCATTCCTGGAACCTAAAAATGGCGCAGTTTTTCTATGACCTGCATACTCACCAGACTTGTCACCCATTGAGCAGGTTTGGGATGCTCTAGATCAAGGTGTACGACAGCGTGTTCCAGTTCCCGCCAATATCCATCTACTTCACACAGCCATTAAAGAGGAGTGGGACAGCATTCCACAGGCCACAATCAACAGCCTGGTCAACTCTATTCGAAGGAGATGTGTCGCACTGCATGAGGCAAATGGTCACATCAGATACTGACTGGTTTTCTGATCCACTCCACTACTTTTTTTAAAAGGTATTTGTGTCCAACAGATACATATCTGTGTTCCCAGTCATGTGAAATCCATAGATTAGGGCCTAATGTATTTATTTCAAATGACTGAATTCCTTATATGAACTGTAACTCAGTTTAAATCTTTGAAATTGTTGCATATTGTGTTTATATTTTTGTTCAGTATACTGTACTCTGTTCAATATAACTTACCCTTCTATTTCTTGACTGTTGATTCGATGTGCCAATTCGTAAGCAAGTTCTCTGCATTTGAGGCTACTAAAGCCCATGAAACTGGTCCACGAGATTCTTGATATGTTTAGCAAGCTCAGACTCCATGTCATCAGACCTTATTTACCTCTGCTACTCTATCCTAGCTTCTTTCACACAGGCACACATTCATTTTCCTTTTTGTCAATGTGCCTCTTCAGTGTCATTCATTCGATTTTATCATCCCTTGTTGCTCCTCGAATGAACTTCTCCCCTTTTCTCTGTCTGTTTCTATTTTTCTTTCTTTCTTCCTTTGTTTCTTTCTCTCTCTCTTTATTTCTCTCTCTATCTTTCTCTGTCAAAGGAGTTTTGGGTATGGCTCTGAGTTCCCTGCCTTATCACTGCCCTCTGGTGGTAGTTGATTGCCATAGCAGACTTTGTAAAATGTTGGATCATAGCCATATGATATTTTATTGTACAAGTGTATTAAATGTATGATATTATATTTTAATGTACAGGATATTCCATCCTTTATAATCCCTAATATAATTTACAAATACAATTTTAATCAAAGTAGGACTACCTACACATCCAATGAACCTGGATATGCAGGTCCAAAGGACAGTATTAGCATCAAAATGGCATGTATTAATATTGTATAACTGATACATAGTATAAGTTGTTAATTGTGTATTGTTTCATGTGCCTGAAGGGTTCATGGGAATTAACAGTTTGGGATCCTCTGCCATAATAGACCCTGCCTAGCAGGGTTGGGGTCAATTCCATTTCAATTCCAGTCAATTCAGCAAGTACCCTGAAATTCCAATTCTAAATCTCTTCAATGCTTTTCAATAAGGGAAATGTAGAATTTGATTTTGGTTTACTTTCTGAATTGACTGGAATTAAAATGGAATTGACCCCAACCCTTCTGTCTAGATCGAATGTGCCAACTTTGAGATAAACATTGGGCTTGTTCCCACTAGAGGGCATCATTAACTGTTTTATCACCAAAGCCCCATATACTACCCACCACTGCAACCTGTATGCTCTCGTTGGCTGGACCTCACTACATATCCGTCGCCAAACCCATTGGCTCCAGGTCATCTGTAAGTCTTTGCTAGGTAAAGGCCAGCCATATCTCAGCTCACTGGTCACCATAGCAACACCCACCCATAGCACGCACTCCAGCAGGTACATTGCACTGGTCATCCCCAAAGCCAACTTACTTTGGCTGCCTTTCCTTCCAGTTTTCTGCTGCCAATGACTGGAACGAATTGCAAAAATCTCTGAAGCTGGAGTCTTATATCTCCCTCTCTAACTTTAAGCTTCAGCTGTCTGAGTGGCTTACTGATCACTGTACCTGTACACAGCCAATCTGTAAATAGCACACCGGACTACCTCATCCCCATATTATTACTTACACTCTTGCTCTTTTGCACCCCAGTATCTCTACTTGCACATCATCATCTGCACATATATCACTCCAGTATTAATGCTAAACTTTGCCTCTATGGCCTATTTATTGCCTACCTCCCTACTCTTCTACATTTGCACACACTGTACATAGATTTTTCTTTTCTTTTGTGTTACTGACTGTACATTTGTTTATGTGTAACTCTGTGTTGTTGTTTTTGTCGCACTGTTTTGCATTATCATTATCATCCTATAAGAGGTAATGGAATGAGGTCACAGTAACACAAGAGAGATCCTTAAGCATTTCAATAAAATCATATGTATATTTTATTTATAAAAACAAGTCTGCATTTATTTTACAAAATTATTCAAAATGTACAGCACCCTTTCAATGAAAGGGATTTTTGTCATTAAGTGTAGAAGGTGAAAATGAAATGAAAGATACTTTTTCAGTCTTTGTAGAGGAGGGATCTCATGTGTAGTTTTAGCAAAGATGGTGGATAAATGAAGAGAGTTCATTCAGGCCTTCTACCATCGAAAATAAATAGTCAGTTCCGGTCTACTTAACTGGGTGTGTCTCCCATAGCCACCAATGCAATAGCAGCTAGGTCTGGTCTACTTATACAGTACTTCATTGACTTTCATTGAACCAGAAAAAAACAGCATTTGGGGTGTCTCGCTTCCTCTTCCATTTCTGGTTTTGTGTTGGCTTCAGTGTCTGCCAATATCTTGCAAATACTAAAGCAACACTGGAGAAATGCGGAGAACTTGTGTTGAAACCTTGCAGTCTATCTATGAAGCAGTCCTTGACTTTTACATTAGAAAGTGCAATTCAAAGAAAAACTGAAATATTTGTCTAGTTTGAGATGACATTTTAAAGGGATAGAGAAGTCTATTGGTATTTAAAATTTAAAAAATTTAAAAAACAAGTATATATATATATATATATACATATATATACTCAGGTTTTAAAACTCAGGTTAGTTTTAGAACAATTGATTTTAGAACAATTGATTTTTGAGGTGACATGTTTGTGAATGACACGTGACACAGTCTGCCGCTATGGAAACCAGTCAACCTCCAACAGTCGGTAACCATGTCCTCTAGGTCATAAAGCTGTTATGCAAACGTCTGTTTCATACGTTACCTATTTGCTTTGTACAGATGACAAACTTAACAACACCAGTAAAGTACACATTCTGTACCGTACAATGACTGTACAATGTAATATGCATGCCCTGAAACTCCTCTCTGTTCCTGTGATCTGTTGAATATTTAAAACCGAAGATGACTAATAGCACCTCATTAAAGGTCGTCTGTTCATGTAAACATGGCCTAGTTATGAAGCAGACAGACAGGGGAGAATTAGGTGTCCCATTCTTCCACTGATTATAGATGGAAGAGACAGAGAGTGTGATACCAAGATGCAGACAAAGACTCCCAGTCAGTCCCACATTTATAGGGAATAAAGAACAAAGATCTCTGGCTGGATTGACACAGACGACATGTCCCAATGGGATGCACTGCCCTCCATCTCTATGAGTGTTACTGAGTGTGATAGAGGGCACCGTGTGAAATGGTGTGACCAATGAGGGAGAGGCAGAGAACGTCTTCTGTGTTTGAGTCTGCATTAATTAGTTTAATAGAGAAAGCCATGAATTTTTGGTGTGTATGCATGTGTGTGTGTGAACTTTGTTTCCCAGCTCAGAGGTTCTCGTTGCTAGGCTCGTGACCAGGGAACAGATCGGGGGTTTCTGCTAACGTGGCCCTGACCTTCTTCTTCTCTTTAAAACGTCCTGAGTGGGACACTTTGACATGGCGTCCCTTGGTGGTGGTCTTATCCACTATCCTCTCCAGACGGGCGTTCAACTGGCTGTCCTCTGTGGCGCCCTCTACTGGCCCGGGGGCTCCGCCGTGGGGTGTGGTATTGCTACCGTACTCCGCTGGGATCTCGTACAGTACCTTGGGCTCCGACTTCTTCTTACGTAGGAAGGTGAGCTTCCACCAGCCAGGCGATGGGTCAGCCATGACCACACACAGAGAGAGGAGGGAGAGCGGGATGTAAGAATGGAGGGGCCTTGGGTTGGTGTAGGGAGAGAAAGAGCGAGAAGGTTAGTAATAAGTTAGTTAACTGTAGCTTTATAGCTCCAACGTTTACAATGAAGATGGATCAAACATGAGTCATGACCTCTCAGAAAGAAGAATGAGGGAGGGAGGGTTACGTAAATCCCCTCACTACTCCCTTCCCATTCCCCTTTCAAACTCCTGCCACACCTCTTACCATAAGCCCTAACCACAGTAACCTGACTCCCAACACTGCCCAGCTCAGATCGATCTGTGTCAGATAGATCTGTGTCAGGGGGAACTGACTGAGCTCTCCTGAATATTTCAGGGGAACTCAATAGGCACCATATGGTGGAGTGATGACAGGGCACCGCTGGTGATTGGGTTACTCCTATTGTGTGTTGGCCAAGCTAAACGTGCTGGCAGCTAATACAGCGCCTCATATTTCAGCTAAACCCTTTCTACGATGGGGTAACACTCACGGGTTGCCCAATCTCTGGTACTGAGGTGCTGCTCTTTGAATAGCAAGCGCCGTGCTAACATTGTCACTACTTCTGCTACTACTACTGCCATTATCAATCCCTCTACCATTGTCACTACTTCTGCCACTACTACTGCCATTATCAGTCCCTCTACTATTGTCACTACTTCTGCCATTATCAATCCCTCTACCATTGTCACTACTTCTGCCACTACTACTGCCATTATCAGTCCCTCTACCATTGTCACTACTTCTGCCACTACTACTGCCATTATCAATCCCTCTACTATTGTCACTACTTCTGCCATTATCAATCCCTCTACCATTGTCACTACTTCTGCCACTACTACTGCCATTATCAATCCCTCTACCATTGTTGCCACCACTATCACAATAGATATGACTACTACTGCTACTACATCGACTACTGCTAATGCAAACCTGCGATTGGGGTTAGTTCCATTCTGATGCAGTCATTTCTGATCATTAATATACTTCTGTTTCCAGCTGAAATTCCCCTGGCCTTGGTTCAAATCCAACCAGTCATTAGAATAATTCTTTCAACAGGAAGTTTCAGTTTAGTGTTTCATCTCAATGGAAGTGTCCCTGTTAGGACTAGACTGAAAAGTACCCTGGTGTTAGAGAGTGAAAAGCTTTTAAAACTCCAGGTAAACCGTTCTGCAAACAAACACCAAAGGGACTTCCAGAAATCATGTGTTCTGTAGTGTGTCAGTGCAGGTTAAGTGCTCTTGCTCGGACTGTAGAAGTCGTGGGAGAGTTTGGCGGCTCATTGTGTAATACAGGCAGAGCAGGTTGTATTGTCTGTCCTGTGGGTTTTTACACAAGTAAACCTTCCCACTTTAGCAAACATGTACTGATTTACCAACACACGTGCTGTATCAACACAAATGGACATCTAGAGCATGAAGACCAGACTAACTATGTGAAGCGCAGACAAAGGCGAAGGCCGAACACACACATGCAAATGGAGGGACACACATATAGCAAACATGTAGTAAATGTAAAAATAGACACGTGCGCGCGCACACACACACACACACGCTAACACAAACATACACGAACACATACTGCTCTGCCCTCGCTGCACACAGATAAAGCCTCTGCTTGGTGCCACTCTCCCGCCCAGAAGAAGGGAGTAGGCTGTTACCCGCCGGTCGCTTAGCAACGCTGTGGAAATTTCCATAGAATATGCTAATGTAATTTTGGTGATCTGTTTGGGTGCTGATCAGTGGTGGAAAAAGTACCCAATTTTCATACTTGAGTAAACGTAAAGATTCCTTTTTATTTTAAATACTCAAGAAAAAGTGAAAGTCACCCAGTAAAATTCGACTTGAGTAAAAGTCTAAAAGTATTTGGTTTTAAATGTACTTAAGTATTAAAAGTAAAAGTATAAATCATTTAAAATGTCTTATATTAAGCAAACCAGACGACACTGTTTTCTTGTTTTTTTAATTGACAGATAACCAGGGGCACAGTCCAACACTCAGACATCATTTACAAACGAAGCATTTGTGTTTAGTGAGTCCGCCAGATCAGAGGCAGTAGGGATGACCAGGGATGTTCTCTTGATAAGTTTTCCTGTCCGGCTAAGCATTCAAAATGTAACGAGTACTTTTGGGTGTCATGGAAAATGTATGGAGTAAAAAGTACATGATTTTCTTTAGGAATGTAGTGAAGTAGAAGTTGTCAAAAATATAAATAGTAAAGAAAAGTACAGATACACCCCTAAAATATATATATATATATATACTTAAGCACTTTACACCACTGACTTTCTAGTGACTGATAGCTGAGGGTTGGGTTTGCGTGTGTAGATGAACAAGTGGAAGCCAAGACAGATTTTCTTCTCTCATGACAAAACAGCGGATACACTTGGCCAACATGTTAATGTTTGAGTTCCTTTGACTGGTTTCCTGCCAGGGTTCAGAGGCAAAACTAGTCTGGGCGTCTTTTTATCTGCCTCAGCATAATAGTCCGTCTAAGATATGTCTAGTCTTAAATATCTGGCTTTAGGTGAGATAATTTCTTGTTTACAGTTGATAGTTTTACTGGTCAATTGTTATTCAAGCTGACATATTTGTAAGGATAAATTGCTTATCTGGGTTTACTAACACATATGTCAGTCACCGGACTTTGTAGTACTGCCCTATGTGTGGGTGGTTATCTTACAGTCAAAGTGCAACCCATTTTATGACCCTTCTCAAGCGCTTTTCCTTATTAGTTATATTGCCCATTATATTGCCCATTATATTGCCCATTGGAATGCCAGTCAGTCAGCGACATTCAACATAGCTCATTCTCAGGTCATCCACCCTGTCTGTCTTTCCGTCATTCCATCCACCTCTTGTCCTTTAGCCATCAGTAACCTAGATTTCCCACATCACCCCCTCCTCAGAGCAGAACCTCCGTCGGGTAGCGGGACCATGTCCTGGACTAGTCGTTGGTACAGCCAGTCCAGCTCAGCAGACAAGGTTCCTTCCAGTAAAAGCTCCAAGTACTGAGTTGGATTAAATGATGTCATGAGGAGTTCCATAAGGAAACATGAAATCTCCATTTTAGAGAATGTCACGACTCATCTTCCTGTTCGGGCGGTGCTCGGCGGTCGTCGTCACCGGTCTACTAGCCGCCACCAATCCCTTTTCCCTTTTCTATTGGTTTTGTCTTATTGGTTACACCTGTTTCTTGTTTAGGTTTTTAGTTGGGCTATTTAAGCCGGTAAGGCCCGCCTGCTCTTTGTGCGGGCTTATTTGTCCTCTGTGTTTGTGTGTGGTAGTGCGTTTCAGTTTTGTTTTTTCTCCGGACTGGTTAGGTGCTGGTTTTGGGCCGGTCGTTTATGTGCGCCTTGTATTGGCCATGTGCTATTTTCTCTGTGCCGGAAATTAAAGCATTGTTCTGTACCTTCTGCCTCCTGCGCCTGACTCCGCACCCACTACCCTAAGTGCGTTACAGAGATTCATTCATTTTATGGCTGTGGCTGTGTTGCGTGACTATTTGGAATGGCCAAAGGCTAGACCAGAGGCAATCCCTTCAAGGTAACAATGATCATGCACATATTCCTTATCCAGAAAATCGATCAAACAATCATAATCACAATTTCACTCCATTACAGGTCGTAAACCTGCGCTTAGAGCCCAGATTTCTAGTGAGACCGTATCACCGTACACTCTGTAGCAATCCTTCCAGTCATGTGGAAAGTCTACGCTATGGTAAACATCCACCTGTGTGTGCAGACTGGGGTTAACGCCACTGATAGGAAAGTCACCTTTGGTGATAACTCTGTCTGCAATAAAGCCTATAGCTTCATTCCCATGCAAACGTTAGACTCTTATCTGGGAATTCAAATATTTACGAAATGTGGAGCATGGTCAAGCATGAGGGGAAAGTCCCTTAAAATTACAACCTCACTTCTCGTGCATCTGTCAAACTATTGCATTAAGCAGGCTTTGACACAACAGTGGCCAATAGGCGGGCCATTAGGGCAGTGGTCAAGCCCTCTAAGGATATACTATACGTGTTTTGGTATGTGTTAAAATTGATGCCGTGACTAAGATGATACGTATTACTTATTAGCGAAGAGTAAGATGTCAAGGCGAGTTACGCAAATGACGGTGTCATGTTGGTATTTTTACGGCTGACGTAGTTTGCGGGAGTGTTGTATTGAATCCATACAAATGTAGACACATTGGTATACGGTCACCAAGGCACAGTGCAATCAGTTAGGTGCAGTGTGTGCTAACAGCTTAGTGTTTACTCAGTGTGTGTATGGTCAACAGGCTCAGCGTTCAAAGGTCCTCATTGCTAACTGGAGGGGCCCAAGGAAGCCTATCGTGTCTGAAGTCCACTTTCAGTCAGTTTAAGAGGTGTCCGTCTGAATTAGGTATGTTGTGTGAAGGGTGCAGCAAGCACAACATTTGGCGTTGTGGAGAAAGACACAACAAGCTCTTCAAATTTGATCATCCATATATTGTTATTGCAATCTTGCTGTACATCTGGCAAAATGTTGTTAATTGTGTACTGTCAAGGTACAGGTTAGGTGTGTGTGTGTGTGTGTGTGTGTGTGTGTGTGTGTGTGTGCGCGTGTGTGTGTGTGTGTGTGTGTTCACAAGAATAGTAAACAAACAAAAGATGTTGTTGGTCCCCACAAACTTAAATGCTATTGGTTGGGGGTTTAGGGTTAAAGTTAGAATTAGGGTTAGGGTTAGGAGCCTGGGTTAGTTTTAGGGTTAGGAGCCTGGTTTAGTTTTAGGATTAGGGTTAGGAGCCTGGGTTAGTTTTAGGGTTAGGGTTAGGAGCCTGGTTTAGTTTTAGGGTTAGGGTTAGGAGCCTGGGTTAGTTTTAGGGTTAGGGTTAGGAGCCTGGGTTAGTTTTAGGTTTAGGAGCTAGGGCCAAGTTTAGGGTTAAGGTTAGCGTTAGGTTTAGGGTTAGGGGCTAGGGAAAATAAGATTTTGAATGGGACTGAATTGTGTGTCCCCACAAGGTGATTGTACAATACTGTGTGTGTGTGTGTGTGTGTGTGTGTGTGTTTGTGTGTGTGTGTGTGTGTGTGTGTGTGTGTCTGCAATAACCTCACCTGTGTATATGTAGAGATCTGGAGGCGACCTTCCTCCCAAAGCTTAATAGTTTATGGGAGAAACCCTGCTAGCAAAGCCAAATTCATTGATTCAAATATCAGATCATTCCCACTCCAATATCCACTCCAGAATCCTCTTCCACTCTTATCCTTTTACTGCTGTCCTTCCCTTCGTCTTCTTCGTCCTCCCCTGTTCAGTCTATTCTCTCTCTCTCTCTCTCTCTCGCTGATAGTCAGGTGTAGAGCTACAGGTACAACCTTTGTCCCTCCTCCTGTCACACAAATACACACTCAGCTGAGTTGAACACTATAGACCCCGCCCACTGGGACTTGGGCAAACACAACCAGGGTGACAGTGAGACGAGAAGAGCGTAGATAGACGCTCAGTATATCCGCTCGACCCATCACATGTTCTGCCGAAACACTCTGCCAACACGTTCACCGTGTCTGCTGGTCCAGTCAGACAGAAGGCTTGGTAATACCAACTATGCAAAGCCTTGAGAGGTTAGAGAGGACGACCGTTGTTTATGGTTATACCGGAGATCTGCACGCTATTAGATATCATGTTGTGTCCATGTCGATTGTCATCATGCCTGGCGTTATAGTTTTCAATACTCCCTCAGAAGTAGGACCAAAATGTAACCAAAAGGCTTAGCCCTCGGATGCTTTATGGAAGTGGATCTTCATGGCTTCAATTTGTATTGGCATCATTGTTGGATGTCAACGTGTTGTTCAGACGCTCTTGGATACATAAACCACACGTGTATCAATATCGCTCACCTGAATATACAACACACACGTTCAGACACATACAATGACGGGGCAAAAAAATATATACTTGGTATTTTTATTCGAAGGGTAAGACAGCAGAAGTCTCGTACAACCCTCTCCAATATCCCCAAAAAGTGAAACCTAAGCAAACACAAACGTCGGCTACACAATAAAACCATCTCCAAGACAGCTTGTGAGAAGGCTTGAAACTGGCAGATCACATGTCAGTTGAAAACATCCTTATGACCCAAAATGGCTGCCATTAAAACCAAAGAGGCCTATATAAGCCAGCTCGTCTCTCCCCGCAAGCCTAGAGAGCATGGCTCCTTGTGTCCAGCTCCAAGTAGTCAACCATCTGTTTGCTGAGGCCCATCAACCTGTGATCGTGTGATTACGTGTCTCTAGAAGGGCGATGTGGACAAACAACACAATCGAGGCGTGTCTTTTGGGTGAACATGTTTGTTGTTTCATATACATGTTTCGCCAGTGACTTTCCCTGAAGCATAAGGGTGACAGGGGGCAGTTTCTCTGACTATCTACATCATGTAGGCTACAACTTGAACCAACACAGATGTGAACCCATTATCCTATATCATAATATCCTGTTTTGACTATCTGAACTCTACAATAATACATTTATTTGACACAGCGCTATGAGCATTATTGAAAGATCAGATTGAAGAGGGAGGAAATAGGCCTGAGCAGGGCCCCTGTCCTATCAATCTCTACCACAGGGCACATCATGTAAAACTCCCAACAATGCCATCCTTAGATCTCAAGCATATCTCAGCTTCATATCAGTTTGCATGTTCTGGGCAGAAGTGGTCATGCTCCCTCCCTCCCTCTCTTTGTCTGATCTCATCTCTCTGTCTCTCTCTGTCTCTCTCTCCCCCTTTCTAGGATAGGCTGGGCGTGTGCCTCGGCAGTGTTTTATTGGCAGATGCCTGGAAAACAAACACAATTGAAAGGGACACACCATCCAACACCCAACAACGCTGTCTTTTACCAGCACTGCACAAGGGTTCACATAGCTCTATACATACTGTTCCTTCTGACCTCTGACCCCAAATGAGTGTTTCAGTTCTTCAAACCAATAGATGTTTGGAGAAGGAGAAAGGGCCAAAGGGGTCACGTGTGTGTTAGTATGTGACAGAGAGGGTCAGAGAGGAGGAGAATGATTATCTATGCATAGTCACTTTACCCCTACCTACATGTACAAATAACCTCAACTAACCTGTACCCCCACACGTTGACTCAGTACCAGCACCCCCTGTATATAGTTACTTTATTTTATTTTTGACTTTAGTTTATTTAGTAAATATTTTCTGAAATCTCTTTCTTGAACTGCATTGTTGGTTAAGGGTATTTCACGGTAAGGTCTACACCTGTTGTATTCGGCGCTTGTGACAAATACAATTTGATTTGATTTGAACTTCAAGGTGACAGGGGCCTTAGACAGACAGCAGCACGTGGCCCTACAAATGGAGCCTTGTTTCTGACGGTTGATCACAGAAAGCACAGAACAATTCTGCTCTGGTCTGTACCTGTGTGGGGAAAATGGGAGTGAACTTTACCTCTACGACTGGATCCTAGCTGATGATACTGGTTTGGTTTACTTGGTGGATAACAAGAGAGCTGGGGGAGAAAATAAACCGTGGAGACAATGTCATTCACTTGTGAGAGAAGATCTGATTAAATATCCCTTGTAATCAACAGTAATGTTACCGTTCGTTGATGCCAATTTGACATGACTGTTTGCTGAGACTGGATTATCAACTCTATGTGAAAATATAGTCAAGTGCCCACGCAATGAAATGTTCATTCAAAGCAGGCACCCCGTACAGAACTGTAGCGACGTAGATAAGCAAATTCGTCCCGGCATCAATCACAACTGTCTCGCAGATAAAAGGAAAGCCGTGCCAACAAGCCAAATAGAAGATTCTTTCCTGTCAAACTGATTCTACGTGCAGTATAATCTACCTGTCAATCTACTAGAGAAACTGGCACTATCACATCGCACTGTAAAGGCATGTCAATACAATATGCACTGTGTTTTACACTAGATATATGTTATTCTTGTCATTTTGCCTGTGTGAGTGTCTGTAGTGTTTTGATTTCAATATGTTGTTGGTTAGGCATGTGTTGTTGGGCGTTGTCTGCCAATAATCAACCAGTGGGTATAAATAGTTTATTGAGTTGAAGTGGTTTTAGCAACAGTACCTCCTTGTGGACAGAGATTAGAACTGCACATACACACAATGGCAGAAGACACATTGCAAGGATTCTATCACGTTGCCCCCCCCCAAAAAAGGCAATGTGACCTCTCTAAAATAAACTGTAATAGTCTCTCTTTGTAATCTACCACAGATGCCAGACTAGGCATTTGGGTCAAATATCTCCTTAGTACAACAAGCCCCACTAGCAATAGAGACTATCAAATAGCACATCACTGGATGTAGTACTCACATTACCCAGCAGAGAGCATCCAACCAGCATTGTACATGACATCACTGGGCACTGCTGGGCTCTCTGCCATCACACACAGGGCTGGCACTCTGCCATGGCAGTAACTTCACTCGTGCTGTCCTGCTGGTGGCAGACCTCTAAAGCGATTAGGTCACGCTGCTCTCTGGCGCTAGGAAACCTCCATGGCACCTCCGTGCTGCTCTCCCATGTGGCACATTGGCTGTGGGTCCACCGGGTCAGTCTAGCACAGCTAGGAACTCTGGGTCTATCTCCAAGTCCTGGGGAGCGTCTTACAGATTTACAGACTACAGTCCACTGGTTGCTAGTGGGGCTTGTTGTACCACGACGCCACCGAAATGACTGATGTCAGGAGAAGAACTAGGTTGAGTATGTTGGGTGTTTTTTTCCGTCTCTCGTACCAGTGGCTGTTGTCTGCGCAAACGAGATGGTTGAAGTTGTAAAGGGAGTCTTAAAGTAACACTGCCACCCTGTGGTCTTACCCTATCGTTGCAGGGAAGCTGATCAGATGGGGACAATGGTTTGAAAGGTTTTTGTACTGTCTTTGTTTGCAGTAGTATGGTGATAGGACACCAGGTGGCAGTTGAGCATATTTACACTCAAAACCTCGTGATTTCATAATAACAGTTGAGAATGTTCTGTATGTTTTAGGGTTCAGACACACAGTTTAGAAATACAGTATCCAACTCAATCAGAGGAAACAGCAGTGAAGAACATTGGGTGGATCATTGGTAGAATAATGAAGAGGGAGAGTGGAGGGAAAAGGGGAGAGTGATGTTTATTTATTTTCCCTTTTGTACTGTAATTATTTGCACATAGTTACAGCACTGTATATAGCCACAATATGACATTTGAAATGCCTCTATTCCTTTTGAACTTTTGTGAGTGTAATGTTTACTGTTCATTTGTATTATTTATTTCAGTTTTGTTAATAATCTATTTCACTTGCTTTGGCAATGTCAACATATGTTTCCCATTCCAGTAAATCCCTTTGAATTGAGAGAGTGAGAGTGAGAGATAGAGGTGCTCTGTAAATGTGATTCTGAAGGAGGGCTGTCCCCTTAAGCGCAAGGTAGCCCCCTTAACTCTCCTCTCTCGCTCTCCTTCCCCTCTCTCCTCTCTCGCTTTCCTTCCCCTCTCTCCTCTCGCGTGCGACTCCATTTTAATTTCACAGCAGAGAGGGCTTAATTCATGGCAGTGGGTACCCCAGTGCCACCCCCCCCCTCTCTCTCTCTCTGTCAAGCAGGACACTCAAAGCACTGTTACATCCTCCTGCTTCCCTCCTTCCCTCTCTTCATGCCCACCCCATCACTCCAGTCGCTCGTTACCGAGGGCGGCGGAGGAGGCACAGTGAATGATGGGAGCCATCCATTAGAACCCCACCACCACCCTCTGTCCTACGCACACTCATACACACACACCTGACTCACAAATACACACCCACCCCCTGACACAAATGTATGCATACACACACTCACAACAACCACCTCAAACACACAGACACTCTCACCTTCTTCTTCCCTCACCCAGAGTAGGTGTAAGCCGTGCTTTAACGGCCACTTCCTCTCCAGTCCGGTCCAATATGCACCAGTGTTACCGGTTACAATGGGAGTGGGGGATAGAGTGTGCCGGGGTGGGGATAAAGCATCAGACTACACCCCGGTTTCTATTCTCCTCTTGCAGCGATGGTCATGTCTGTAACACGTTTGACACAACCAATTCGTAGCATTCCTTTATTGATTGGCAGTGACGTATTTTCCGTTTTGTTACTATTCTATTTACCTTCAACTCCTCCAGGCCCTGCCCAGTGGGTCACCCATTCAGTCATACTGTAGAATGGTCCTTCTTTTCCGTTTACCTAAATAGCCACTTCCCATTTCAAATTGTGGGTAATCGAGCTGTATCAGCGCTGCAATAACTCATGATGATGATGATGATGATGTTCCTACAGTAACATTGTTTATGGTCAAAGCTGTGATGATAGAAAGATGCTGGTAACACTAACGACTGTCGAATGTCGGTAATGGTCACAGTGACGGTAATGGCAAGATAGTGGATAA